>NW_011889010.1:1857229-1859064 GCF_000151845.1 Pteropus vampyrus
CCAATTGCAGGGGTCTCTTTGCTTTCTGGGTAATCCATGAATGCAAGTGAACGTGAAGGGAACTGGGCAGACCACAGATGAGGACCACTGAAGACCCAGTGCAGGATGTGTTGGAAGGCGGGAGGCAATGACTCCTCTCAACATAACCCCACCCACACACCCTGCGCAGTACAGGAAGCCGTGGCACACACTTGGCCTCTCTATAGTAAATGTGTTTTAGGGACACAGCGATTCAATGAGTTTCGATGCAATGAATCAAGCAAATATTGCAGTGATTCTGTTTTGCTCAGTGTCCTAATGTCAAGGAGATGTGCTCCAGCCTGGTATTTTCTCTCCCTCTTATCAATTTATATCATTTTCGATTCCCTCTTTTCTGCCTAATTACTTGGTCAGGCCTTAATTTGTTAAGAATTAAGCACACGTTCACATGCAAATTTTAAGTGCCTCTAATTGTGCTGACCGGGGGCCACATGCACTTCTCAGACAACTCAATGGAAATTGGTGTTCAGCTTACATCCCGGATCTGCCTGAACCAGTGCGTGCGTGGTTTCAGAATCACCCCACATCGAGTCATAAGTGAGTAATTCAATATTTCCAAATCCTCTTCCTTTCAAAAATCCAATCGAATCAGGACAAATAAATTCTGCTTGACACATCAATAAAGATTTTTGGGAAAAAAATATCGAGCGGGGCAATGGGGCTGTACTTAGCTCAGGTTAAACCAGCGTCAGCTCTTATAAGAATAGTGGCAATCAAATTTGTTCTTGCCTTTCTCAAAAACGTAATTAGAATGCTGGGAGAAGCAAATGAAAAGGGATGGGATTACCTATAAAAGTTTCAGAATAAATCTTTCTGGGTCAGGAGATTTGCCCAGTGGCAAGAATTTAATACATAAACACAACGCCTCAGAGAGCTCCTGCTCTGAGCATCTTTTTTTCTTTATTCCCAACCAGGAGGAACTTGAGGAAATAAAAAATTTCAAAGAGATGTTCGAAGTGGATGGGCAAAACCCAATTTGACCTCCCCCGTAATGGTATTATTCCATTTTTGCATTAAAGAATAATACCCATAATGTCAAGATTATGCCAGGTACTCTATATAAGAATACAAACCTTGAGGCAGTCATCTCTGACTTGCTTCCAACTGTGCTTGGAATGACACACACATAAAGATACGCCGAGAAGTGCAGAGTCAGCAAAGCATTTGGAACTGGCGGTTTGAAGAAATAGGCAGCTGAGTCCCACTCCAAATACGACAACCAGGTATATATATATATGGAAGATTGGAGCATTTGTCTACCAAATGGATATGGGTATACTAAAAGTATGAAATGATTATAAATTTGGCTTTCTGGATTAAAAAAATGTATCTCGTACATACATACAGATAAATATAAATATATACACACATCTCATATATAGACATGCATATGTGTATATATTTTTAGCATAGTGTATCTTCTGAGACAAGTCTTACATAGAGTCACTGAAAGTGAGTTGATGCCCAGCATAGCATTCATATACGAAAGCCCAAATTTCACTTTTGCATATGCTGACCTGCATCCTTGCTCCTGTCCATAGAGAAAGTTCAGAGACCTAACCAAAAGTAGCAGGTAGGTTTCGTGTTACGTGTCAAATCTATGATAGTGGCTTCCTGGAGAGCTGTGTTGAGAAGAATCATGTGTTTGTGTCTGAGATCAGCAGGAAAGATTACACTGAATGATTAGTGATGTCTATCAAGGCACACAAGGGAAAACTGTACTATGAATTTTTCATCTCCGTCTGGATTTAATCAAGGTTTGGGAAACAGGTGGAGGAGGTGGATATATAGTTCAA
>NW_011889010.1:1859114-1865207 GCF_000151845.1 Pteropus vampyrus
TGGAAGATTGGAGCATTTGTCTACCAAATGGATATGGGTATACTAAAAGTATGAAATGATTATAAATTTGGCTTTCTGGATTAAAAAAATGTATCTCGTACATACATACAGATAAATATAAATATATACACACATCTCATATATAGACATGCATATGTGTATATATTTTTAGCATAGTGTATCTTCTGAGACAAGTCTTACATAGAGTCACTGAAAGTGAGTTGATGCCCAGCATAGCATTCATATACGAAAGCCCAAATTTCACTTTTGCATATGCTGACCTGCATCCTTGCTCCTGTCCATAGAGAAAGTTCAGAGACCTAACCAAAAGTAGCAGGTAGGTTTCGTGTTACGTGTCAAATCTATGATAGTGGCTTCCTGGAGAGCTGTGTTGAGAAGAATCATGTGTTTGTGTCTGAGATCAGCAGGAAAGATTACACTGAATGATTAGTGATGTCTATCAAGGCACACAAGGGAAAACTGTACTATGAATTTTTCATCTCCGTCTGGATTTAATCAAGGTTTGGGAAACAGGTGGAGGAGGTGGATATATAGTTCAAAGGTGATGGAGGTGGTGTGGCGGTCATGGAGGTACATGATCTCCCTTCAAGACGGAGCCAGCTGCCACACCTTCAGAATCCACTGCAGTGTTTACACTGAGCCAGTGAGCTACCTGGCTGCTCCCATCTAATGAATGAGTGTGGCTGGGCCCTAGAGCCAGGTAATTTCCACTTGATGTAAGTCTCTTCTAAGGAGCAATCTTTGCCCTGGTGCTCCTTGCTGGCCTGAACGAGACTTTCTCATACATGCACTGCTGCTTGAGACTCTTCTTACCCAACCCTCCTTCCTTTCCTCTCTGAGACAAGCGTCATACCTGAACGTCATCTGAAGGCTTTCTCTGCCTACTTCTGTTCTCTCTCTCCTATAGCTTTGACAGGTGTTTTCCCAATCAATATATTGAACTTCTGTTTCTGTCTACAACATCATATCTCCAGAAATCAAGAATTGACACATGAGATATAAATTAACCCTATATTTGGCAGAGTATCTCAATAAAATAGTTTATGCCATTCTTCCCTTCGCCATTGCAATAACATTCAAATAATATCAATATTAATTGATACATAGCTTAACACAGAAGCTCCTCTACATAATATTTTCATAGAAACAATCAAAGCTATATGTGCAAGCAATAATGCATCACTGGCATGCACCACCAGTAGTCCAATGGTGAAGGATGGCTTTGGGCTTAGGGCCATAGATTTGTGTATCCCTTACACAATCTGTCTGTTTGTCAGTGGTGAAGATTCTCCGATGATTAGACTGAGTGCAGAGAAAGAAAAGATCTATTCTTCAAACCCATTTGGTTCTTGACATTAAGCTTTAAGTTTTATCTACATTTACTGTGACATTAATGATTTCTATATCTCTTATTGTTGGCTCAGAGGGCCTTTGTTTTGAACCTGAAAGGATCTTGCATTTTTTTAGTATGGTTTAGACCGAGATATATCTCATATGAACTTAGTTCTTGTAATCACTGAAAATCAAGGCATTGCACCAATAAGTCAAATCAACCCCAAACAAACAACTTAACATTGACTGAGTGGACGGCATAAAAGCTGTCATTCCTCCTTTATTTCCTGTGCCCATACTTCTCCAGTCCTGGCTTCGTATATCAGGCTGGCTAAAAATAGAAGGAAACTTTCCACTTGGAATACTTTTCCCACTGTGGTCCATCTTCCTGGGCTTGGCCTATAGTCAGCTTGATTGCCCCCTTTCCTTCAGGAACCTCTAGGCCTTGCTGCTCACTCACTCCAACAATATACACCTATGTGATCTGTTCTAATTTCATCATCAGCAATACTTCTATACTTACAACTATGGCTGTGAAGTGACATAGTCAAACCCAGAGTGGTCAGTCAATTCTGATAAAGATAAGTTCAAGATATTGGAAAAACTTTTTGCAGAACATATGTATTTTATAGAGGGACATTTGCTGTGTGTCCACTTGAATAGCAACGACTTTCATTGTATTTGATGTAAGATATATTTTTATTCAAATATTCATGAGCATTATGGAATCTTTCTCTTTAAACTTCATTCCTTAATGTTTACATTTACAGTCTTATAAAAATCTCAAGTAAGGAAACTGAGGTAGAGGCATGCCAAGAAAGAAGCTAGCAAACAGTATTAAGAAGGAAAGCTTAGTCTCCTCTAGACTTGAACAGAATTACATCGGGTCTGCTAAAGAAAAAAAAAAAGTCTACCTTAGGCACACGTGTTATAGAAAGAGGAAGGAATAACTTCCTGACATAGTGGGACACAGCTTAACGATCCATTTCTTAGGTACCAGCAGGATAGTTTCCTCTTAGGATTTTGAAAGCCTATTCTTTCTTTTTCTGGTGAATGATTTATTTTTTTCATTCCTCCCATATTATTTCAATTCACTGCAGATGCTTTGTAACTAAAGTACAGATAATAATTTCTATGAAAAAGATCCCGGGTACTTTTGTTCTCTACCCATAATGCACTTCTGGAATTTTGATTTATCTATACATAGTCATTTGATGAGGCCGTCATTTAAAAATAGATATATTATTTTTTTTAGGTCATATCATTAAACATTTTTCTTAGTTCTGACCAGGGTACTTTAACCTTCACTCTGGTTGAGATCCATTGTTGAAATGTATAGTTATTATTTAGTTCAGTTTATTAACAGAAGTTTAATTCTAGAGGGAACTACATCTCTAAGATATCCATGATTTAAAAAGATATCAGTGAATTGACTGAGCCTGTGATGCTGTCCTTAAACTTTTTGCTTTGACATATATAGTCATCCATTAGCCAATAATAAAAGCTGCCTTAAATGGTTAATATGTCTATTTCAGCCGTCAGCATTATGCACAATCTTCTCTTTAGTTAAAAACAATGAAAGATAAAGTGAATGCTTTGATATTATTCTTTAGTTCCTAGGGGCATATAGAGTATATTAGTTTCCTTATACAGAACAGAATGGTACTGAAGTCAAAGGCTGATTTTTCCCTCTACGGACCATTTAAAAGGCAGGCAGATCTCAACAGCAAACTCCATGTCCACCTTCTCTACTGAGTTGCAACTTGTACAAGGTTTTAGCTTTTCATTTCTGGTTCTCTACTTTTGGTTTATATCCACTTTCATCCATCTGCCAGCTTTTATCTTGAGTAAGCTAGTTCACCTCTAAGCTTATGATTCCCTATCTCCAGAAATGGGGTTAAAATGTCAACCTCAGATATATACACAGTCAGTATTTTTTTAAAATGTGCCTAAAATGTTTAGCAAAGTCACTAACAAGAATAAAAAACATTATGTTTACACTTTTTAAGCACAATAATCCACATTTAAGATACTACCCTAGAGAAATAACCTAATACAAAGAAAAAGTCATATGTTCAAAGATATTCAATGGTGAAATTAACAGAAATGAAAAACTGACAACGATGTGTAATGCTAGAGAACTGTTAAAGATTTCCAATTTTATGTAATAATGGAAAATGATAGCCACGAGTTGATATGTAAAAAAGGAAAGTACAAAACTAAATTTACTGCATGATCAAAAAATATATAAAAATCTGAATGTCCAGAAACAATAACCCAAATTATATCACTGATTCTTAAGATGGTAGATTATGAATGCATCAGAAGTGTTGTTTCCTCTCTTTTTCAGCATTTATATAATGTAGTCATATTCTTTTTATGAATAAAAATTTTACCAAGAACTTTATCATTATCTGGGGTCTGAAAGCCTAGAGTGGTAAAAGGGAAAGTTCTCTGTGCTGGCTTTAGAGCATTAAAGATTAGTCAGGTGGAGGAGGCTAATTCTGAAACAGGCAGGTCAAGTCAGAAGAGTTCTTTCATAGTTTCATAGTTTTCCACATTTGATAAAAAAAAAATTTTAAGTTTCTGTTAGCTTGCCCCATCACCGTCACTATTACCAAAGTCCAAGCAACCTTAAGTACTAAGAAGTCAGCACCTGGATTGTAAATCTTTGCGCAGCCTTATTTCAAATGGGTAATTTGGGATTAGTTAATTTCACACACGTCTAAATAATCTTCAACTCAGCCATCCTGCCCTTTCGGCCTCCTCCTAGCTTCTAACTCTATTCATTCGTGATCCACAATTACTGATGCCAAGTAGCTTCTCCACGTGGTTTTTGCTTTTGGTGATCTCATTTCTATCACCACTTTCTTCTTTCCACGTCAGTTTATTCCTTGCTTCCTTTAAACACACTTCGCGGCCAACTGCTCTGAGCTGCCTGGAATCCCTGTGCTAGTGGAACAGGTTTACTTAACCAAGATTTGAGAAAATCACTTCTCCTTAACCTCTAATATTGTTTTGAAATGGACATTCTCCCCACTCATGTTCTTAGGCATCACAAACTTAAAAGAAGGGAAGTAGCGTTGCTCTCACCCTCTATTTCAACCAGTTGTTTATTCGTTTGACTCATAACTTCTCCTTCTCTCTTCCTTTCTCTCACAACTTCTCTCTTCAACTTTAAAACATCCTTATCACAATTATGGATTCTCTGGAGGCAAAAGTCAGGACTCGGGCAGTCCATTCTTGTCAATATTTTTGGATTTCTTTCATTCTTTTTCTGAGAATTTCTGGTAGCAAACTTAAAAAGGAAGTAGAAGATCCAAAACAACATTTAAAATAAAACATGTATTATAAAGCAATCATGACCATAGTATCACAGCATTTCCAATCTGTATAAAAGCATACACTGCTAATGGCCAATTTATTCAATCGCTTTTCGAGGCTGTGTCATTGTTGGAACAGAATGGTTTATTCTTAGGCTGAGTTCTTTTCCTCTTCATAAGATAGTAAGGCAAAATTGTGAAAGTTTCAAGAAAAAAGATCTTTCATTAGAGACCATCTCATGTCACGCTAAGTGTTTTCCAAACTATTTCTTGCAGCAAGTTCCATGGACTGAACAGCTCAGAGTTCTGTATCATCCACATTAGGATGTATATTCTTTTCGACACAATTGTTACCTATTAAGCAAAATATGGTGCTGTTGGGGGTGACATCAGCAAAATGGCAGAGTTGGAAGCCCAGACCCTTCTCACAGAGTAACCAGATCAATAACAATACATAGACCAATTCCTTTTGTGAGAAATTCAGAAAACAGTTCCCCCAGGTGAGCACGAAACAAGCAACATCAATTCTAGTAGGAAAATTCATGGCACTCACTTGCCATCGTCCCTCCCTTAAACTCAGTGCAATAGGATTGGGGGGAGAAAAAGCTCACAGTCCTGGCTGCTTCATGAGGAGGGAAACTTAAGACTTAAACATATGCCCAACATGCAGACTTTTCAGGGGGCTGCCCAAGAGACAGGCTTCTGTCTTGGCTGAATCTAAGCGCTGACAGAGAAAGCCATCAGGTTGGGGAGCTGCTGAAAACAAAGGCAAAGGTTTAGACCAACACACACTCACTAGAGCCCCCCCGCCCCCGCTCCATCATGGATCGTTGGGAGAAAAACTCGACTCCCAGCTTCTCCTTGGGTAAGAAAAGAGCTGCAACATGTGTCCAACATTCCAACTTTTGAGGGAACTGCCAGAGAGACTAATTCTTGTCTCTCTCAACTCAAATAGCTGATGGGACCAGCATACTCTAGAAGCCTGGGTACCACTGAGATCAAGAGAAAGCTAGACAACCCGGAGCAGTTCCAGAAAACCTGCATCAAAAGTAAATATATAGACATTTACTTATACTGCAGTATCATAGATAGACACAAGAGGGATGGAGTGATTATGAGCTCCTGGAAAAGAAATCGGTAAACCCCTCTAGTTGGGAATTTACATGCCTAAGCCCAGAGAAAACACATTCATTTTCATTGTAGCATTATTCACAACAGCCAAGATATGGAATCAATCTAAATGTCCATTGATAGATGAATGGGTAAAGAAATGTGGTAGATACAAACACTGGAATATTATTTAGCCTTAAAAAAAAAAATCCTGTCATATGCTACAACATGGATGAATCTTGACGACATTATACTAAGTGAAATATCAGTCACAGAAGGACAAATACTGCATGATTCCACTTATATG
>NW_011889010.1:1865257-1867835 GCF_000151845.1 Pteropus vampyrus
GAAAAAAAAAAAGTCTACCTTAGGCACACGTGTTATAGAAAGAGGAAGGAATAACTTCCTGACATAGTGGGACACAGCTTAACGATCCATTTCTTAGGTACCAGCAGGATAGTTTCCTCTTAGGATTTTGAAAGCCTATTCTTTCTTTTTCTGGTGAATGATTTATTTTTTTCATTCCTCCCATATTATTTCAATTCACTGCAGATGCTTTGTAACTAAAGTACAGATAATAATTTCTATGAAAAAGATCCCGGGTACTTTTGTTCTCTACCCATAATGCACTTCTGGAATTTTGATTTATCTATACATAGTCATTTGATGAGGCCGTCATTTAAAAATAGATATATTATTTTTTTTAGGTCATATCATTAAACATTTTTCTTAGTTCTGACCAGGGTACTTTAACCTTCACTCTGGTTGAGATCCATTGTTGAAATGTATAGTTATTATTTAGTTCAGTTTATTAACAGAAGTTTAATTCTAGAGGGAACTACATCTCTAAGATATCCATGATTTAAAAAGATATCAGTGAATTGACTGAGCCTGTGATGCTGTCCTTAAACTTTTTGCTTTGACATATATAGTCATCCATTAGCCAATAATAAAAGCTGCCTTAATGGTTAATATGTCTATTTCAGCCGTCAGCATTATGCACAATCTTCTCTTAGTTAAAAACAATGAACGATAAAGTGAATGCTTTGATATTATTCTTTAGTTCCTAGGGGCATATAGAGTATATTAGTTTCCTTATACAGAACAGAATGGTACTGAAGTCAAAGGCTGATTTTTCCCTCTACGGACCATTTAAAAGGCAGGCAGATCTCAACAGCAAACTCCATGTCCACCTTCTCTACTGAGTTGCAACTTGTACAAGGTTTTAGCTTTTCATTTCTGGTTCTCTACTTTTGGTTTATATCCACTTTCATCCATCTGCCAGCTTTTATCTTGAGTAAGCTAGTTCACCTCTAAGCTTATGATTCCCTATCTCCAGAAATGGGGTTAAAATGTCAACCTCAGATATATACACAGCCAGTATTTTTTTAAAATGTGCCTAAAATGTTTAGCAAAGTCACTAACAAGAATAAAAAACATTATGTTTACACTTTTTAAGCACAATAATCCACATTTAAGATACTACCCTAGAGAAATAACCTAATACAAAGAAAAAGTCATATGTTCAAAGATATTCAATGGTGAAATTAACAGAAATGAAAAACTGACAACGATGTGTAATGCTAGAGAACTGTTAAAGATTTCCAATTTTATGTAATAATGGAAAATGATAGCCACGAGTTGATATGTAAAAAAGGAAAGTACAAAACTAAATTTACTGCATGATCAAAAAATATATAAAAATCTGAATGTCCAGAAACAATAACCCAAATTATATCACTGATTCTTAAGATGGTAGATTATGAATGCATCAGAAGTGTTGTTTCCTCTCTTTTTCAGCATTTATATAATGTAGTCATATTCTTTTTATGAATAAAAATTTTACCAAGAACTTTATCATTATCTGGGGTCTGAAAGCCTAGAGTGGTAAAAGGGAAAGTTCTCTGTGCTGGCTTTAGAGCATTAAAGATTAGTCAGGTGGAGGAGGCTAATTCTGAAACAGGCAGGTCAAGTCAGAAGAGTTCTTTCATAGTTTCATAGTTTTCCACATTTGATAAAAAAAAAATTTTAAGTTTCTGTTAGCTTGCCCCATCACCGTCACTATTACCAAAGTCCAAGCAACCTTAAGTACTAAGAAGTCAGCACCTGGATTGTAAATCTTTGCGCAGCCTTATTTCAAATGGGTAATTTGGGATTAGTTAATTTCACACACGTCTAAATAATCTTCAACTCAGCCATCCTGCCCTTTCGGCCTCCTCCTAGCTTCTAACTCTATTCATTCGTGATCCACAATTACTGATGCCAAGTAGCTTCTCCACGTGGTTTTTGCTTTTGGTGATCTCATTTCTATCACCACTTTCTTCTTTCCACGTCAGTTTATTCCTTGCTTCCTTTAAACACACTTCGCGGCCAACTGCTCTGAGCTGCCTGGAATCCCTGTGCTAGTGGAACAGGTTTACTTAACCAAGATTTGAGAAAATCACTTCTCCTTAACCTCTAATATTGTTTTGAAATGGACATTCTCCCCACTCATGTTCTTAGGCATCACAAACTTAAAAGAAGGGAAGTAGCGTTGCTCTCACCCTCTATTTCAACCAGTTGTTTATTCGTTTGACTCATAACTTCTCCTTCTCTCTTCCTTTCTCTCACAACTTCTCTCTTCAACTTTAAAACATCCTTATCACAATTATGGATTCTCTGGAGGCAAAAGTCAGGACTCGGGCAGTCCATTCTTGTCAATATTTTTGGATTTCTTTCATTCTTTTTCTGAGAATTTCTGGTAGCAAACTTAAAAAGGAAGTAGAAGATCCAAAACAACATTTAAAATAAAACATGTATTATAAAGCAATCACGACCATAGTATCACAGCATTTCCAATCTGTATAAAAGCATACACTGCTAATGGCCAATTTATTCAATCGCTTTTCGAGGCTGTGTCATTGTTGGAACAGAATGGTTTATTCTT
>NW_011889010.1:1870205-1901418 GCF_000151845.1 Pteropus vampyrus
TATTGAAAATAAGGACTTTAAGGAGGTGTTTAAGCTTAAATGAGGTCATTAGAGCAAAGCCCTGGTCTGATGGGGTTAATGCCCTATAAGAAGAGGCAGAGTGCTCCCTCCCGCTCCCTCTCACTCTCTCTCTCCCTTTCCTTCCCCCTCTCCCTCCCTCACTCCCCCCTACTCTCTCTCTCTCTCACGCACATAGCACATACCCAGGAAGAAGTCATGTGAGCACACAGCAAGATGGCATTCACCTATGAACCAGGAAGAGAGGCCTCACCAGAAACCCATGATGTTTTCTCCCTGATCTCAGACTTACAGCCTCAGCAGCTGTGAGAAAATAAGTGTCTGTTGTTTCAGCCATCCTGTCTAGTGCAGTCTGTTATGGAAGCCTGAGCTGACTGGTACAAATGGCTGTTGCGTTTCAGTCATACTAAACAAATAAGTTCGAGAAATCTGCTGTACAAAAATGTGCGCATGGTTAGCAGTGCTATATTTAAAAATCTGTTAGGAGGGTAGATCTCATCTTACACATATTCTACACAATAAAAATAGTCCTGGTATTTCTATTTTATTTTATTTTTTTTTAGGCGAGGCAACCCTTGCTTGACCTCACAGATTGCAAGGAACTTGTCAGCTTACAATCCCTTATTATTTTTTTTTAAATTTATTACACCTACAGCACCTGGTCTTCCTAGGTAGTCTCCCATTCAAGTACCAACCAGGCCTGACCCTGCTTAGCTTCTGAGATCAGACGAGATCGAATTCGTTCAGGGTAGCATGGCCGTAGACAGTCCTGGTACTTCTATAAAACCTCATGTTGTCCCGATGTGTCGCTTTTCTTTAAGCCCATGTCCTAATCCTACATACAACCATCCAAGCCTTTTTACCTCCTTCCAAACCAGGTTTTGTCCGTTATCGCCTATATTTTGTCATTATTGCCTACATCTTATTTTATTGCTTTTGTATCATCTTTATTTTCTTTTTACTTTTAAAAATTAATGGTATCTAAAAAAAAAAAAGAAAAAGAAAAAAGGAATGAACAAACAAAACAAAAACAGACCCATAGATACAGAGAATAAACTGGAGTTGCCAGAGGGGAGGGAAGTGGGAGAATGAGCAAAAAAGGTAAAAGGAATTAAGAAATACAAACTCTCAGTCATAAAGTAAATAAGTCACGGGAGTATAATGTACAGCATAGGGAAAGGAGTCAATAACACCGCGATAGTTCCATACGGTGATGGATGGTTACTAGATGTATCACAGTGAGGGCATAAATGTCGAATCATTGTTGAATACTTGAAACCGATGTACTATGTCAACTACACTTTAATTTTTAAAAATTAATTTAAGAAGCAATAGAAACACATAGTACCAAATCTAAAAGGGACAAAAGTGTACAGTAAAACATGTCTTCTACCTTTGTCCACTATCTTGCAGCCGTCAACCATCTTCTCAGACACGACCCCTATGTCTTGTACTCTTCCAGATGGAGTCCGGGCATAGACAAGCAGAAATACATTTTTTTTTTTCATGCAGATGATGGTTTGTTAAATACAGTGTTTTGCACCATCTTCTTTTATCTTAAAATTATGCCTTGGAGATCATTCCATGTAAGTACATATAGGTCTGCCTTTTTGTTTTTAGGACAGATAATAAAAGGCCTCATTCTTTTATGGAACAAGGCATATTAATTCCAGTGGTTATGAGACCAAGCTCTGAGTGTAAATCCCAGATATACCATTGACTGGCCGTATTACCCTGGGTAAGTGACTTATCTCTCTGTGCCTCAGTTTCCTCATCTATAAAAAAAGGATAATTGTCATCTGACCTCGCAAGTTCATTGAGAGAAAATAAAATAGTCAATACAAATAAAATACTTAAAATGGTGCCTGATACATAGTAAACACTCAACATTTTTCTATTATTATTTATCTAGTTCCCTATTCAAAGACGTTGAGTTATTTCCAACACTTTGATGTTACAAATAATTTTATATTAAATATCCTGTACTAATGCAAGAAAATCTGCAGGATAATTTCTGAAAGAAATTTTTAGGTCAAATGGAGCATGCCTTTTATATATTCATGCATATTGCCAAGCCACTCTTCATTCGGATTATAATTTATTCTCTACCAACAGTGATATGAGAATGCCTCTTTCCTCTCACCATTGCCAATATGACGGTTAAAAACGATATTACAGCATCATTCTCATTTCAATTACCCTTTTATGCTGAGCATTCTTCCTTATATTTAAGAACCTTTTGCATTTCTATTTCTCTTTTTTTAAGAACAAATCAATTCCAAAACTGCCCCACCTTCCAACCCCCCCCTTCCCTTAACTATCATATTTTTCTAAAGAGTACACGGCCAGTGCAGAACCTCTAACTCACTTTTCTTTCATCAAAATTGCAACCTCTGCCTGAAAAAAGCTCGGAAGCTGCTCCCTAGAAGTCACAGTGGCCTCCTAATTATTCCATTTAATCGTGTTTTCTCAGAATTCTTGCTCTTTCTGCAGTGTTGACGGTGCTTGCCGATTCCCAAGCCTGGGGCACTTGGGGACTTCTGGATCACACATCCCTGCTTCTCTTCAGATCTCTTCATCTGCTTTTCAGTGACCATGTGGGCCATCTGCCTAATAATCATTCCAGAATAAGTTATAAGCAGATTCTGCCCCCCTCAAAAGCAGGACACATGCTCACTCTAACCAAGCCTCTCAACCATCTTTCTGTCAATTATTTTTTTTCCTCTCAAGTATCCAGAGCTTTCCTTCATAGCTTCAGTGAGTCAGCTTTGCCATTTGTTTCTTGGAATTGCACTCTGCTAAGATGAGGCAGTGGGCAGAGACTGTTCATCTCAGCACCTGGCCTCCTTGCTATACCTAAAATCAGGCATTAAATCTCTTGGAACGTTAAGGATTGTTTTACTAATAACTTTAAGGGTATCAGAGAACATGTTCATGTCTGAAGTGGTGACCCACTAACTAGGCAGACAACTTAAGATGAAGCATGTGGCCACCAAATGGGGACAGAGAAAATAAACAGCTTCAAATACAAGTTTGATTGTCTCAAGATTTAAGGCCATGCCCCTGTAGAGTCCATTATAATTCAAAGTTCTCATTTACTCATGCACAAGGAGACTCTCCCAGGCATCAGGCACCTGGATTTGTCAGTAGACCAAGGAAGAGGGGTCTGGAAATGAGAGAGCCGAGAAGGAGTTTCTCTGGAGAGGCATGCAGTGGACACGAAGAGACAATGTGAAGATGTGGAATAATTGTTGAGAAGAGCCAGGGCAGTCCACATAGGAAGATGGAGACCAAAATGGACAGAAAAAGCGGCAAAGTTAAAAGGCAACACAGGCAGATTGGAAGCAAAACATAATCCGATAAAAAGACTGAGTTTAGATGAATAGATTAGGTTAAAAGAGAAGAAGAGGGTCAGGGAGGTTCCCCCTTTACTTTGCTTAGACACCAATGTGTGTTTCCTTAAAAATGACTAATAATTTAAATATGCCTTGTGGAGCTGATTAAGGATGGAGCCTCTGAATTCCGACTGAGGTTCCCTAAACTTAGGATTTTTAGGGCTGCTAAAAATCCACCCTAATGGTTTCACAGGGAAACTAGCCATCCTTCTGGTTGCTGACCCAAATTCTGCTGCCACCTTTCTTCCTCACTGGCCTCTCTGAGAATGACAACGACCTAACAGTTTGACCTATTCACTTTCTCCCACTGCCAACCCATTCTGTACATTAGTCCATTCAAAGATCAGCTTTAATCACACCAGTGTCTGACTCAAACATTTGCAAAGATTTCCCCAGTTTCTAAGAAAACTATTTAAAGCATGTATCATTTTTCCCACCGAAAATAGAGTACGTTAAATCCAACATGTATTTTTTAATTTGCAACAATGATTCATTTTCAGACAAAGCCGCAGAGAGAGGTACACAACTAGTTAGGCGAGAAAGAGGACAAGAACACGGAGGCCAGACTCCCACGCTGGCGGCTTCCTCACTTGAGTGTGTCCCTTGCTTTCGGGCTACTGAAACCGGCTCACCGCTCCGGCATTACCGAGGCACAGTCACATTTATGACATCTGGGCCTTTCTCCCATGGTTCTCTGGGAAAAGGTGGGATTCTTTGCAGTTTGATTCCATTACATACCAAAGCATTCAGATGTTCCCTTAGGACATAAAAATAGCAAAATTCCAAGATATTCCCGTCATAATTGGAAATAAGAGATAGATCGGAGTCCACGATGAGGGTATTTCATGATGCAGGAAAAAATGCAAACCTATAAATCTTAGGACCATACCATTGAAGTAAAGGGTTAACTCAGCAAGGTTTGGGACCTCAAACCCTGTGTGTTCTACATAAAGGACTGGCCTTTCCCAGGTCTTGGAAAATAACTTCAAAGCCTTAAAATATCCTCCCTGATAAGAGTGTCTTTGTATGATCCCTGGGCCTTGGGGCTGGACCAGAGAGTTTATGCTAACAATATCATCTGTGGCGGAGGCTTTGGACTGTACCTTATCTGTTCGACATTTGAAAAAGCTGGAGGTTAACTGAGGTCAGCCACATGGGCACTCTATGCCTCTATGGCTGATCCACGATTATAACCCTGGACAGCAAGACTCAGTTGAGGTTCCCTATTTGCCAACACATTGTATGTCTCATTACATATTGTTACTGGGAGAATTAAGTGTTGTCCATACAACTCCACTGGGAGAAGACAACCAAGAGTGTGTCTGGTCACTCTGCCTTATGCACCTTCTACCTTTGCTGATTTTAATCTCTATGCTTTCAGTGTAGTAAATCATAATCACAAGTTTAATCACTTACTGACTTCAGTGAGTTCTTCTACCAAATCATTAAACTTGAGGGTGGTCTTGGAGACCCGGACACAATTCCTCTTGGTGGCTTATTCAGAATTAAGGGGAAGTCTAAGAGGCATGGTAAAGGGACATGAGGAAAAGTCACCGTAATCAGCATTTGTATTGACACTTTATAATTTACAACATACTCTCTTTTGATCCTTCCAAAACTCCGTGCAGTATTTTGTAAATAAGACTGTGTTAGTTATTTATTACTGCATAAAAAATGACTTCAACACTCATCGGATTAAAACAACAAACAAGGATTATATCACAGTTTCTGAGTCAGGAATACCAGAGTGGTTTAGCTGGATGGTTTGAGCTCAGAGTCTCATGGGGCTTTAATCGCCTGGGGTCACATTATATTGTAAAGCCTTGCCTGGAATTCCAAGCACTGCTTCTGAGAAGACTCTCTGGTGGCTGTTGGCTGGAGCCCTCAGTTCCCTGCTGGCTGTTGTCTGGAATTCTGTTTCTTGCCATGTGAGCCTCTCTGCAGGGTTACCTGAGTACCCTGGAGACGAGGCCACTGGCCTCCCCCGAAGCACATGCTGCCAAAAATAGAAGCTGCCGTTTCTATAAATTAAACTTAGAGGTGACCTAACATTATTTCTGCCAGACACTATTGATCGCACAGATTAAACCTTGTCCAATGAGGGAGGAGATTACACAAAGGCTCACTGAGGGCCATCCTGGAGCTGACGACCACAGGGACTGAGAAGTCAGCTAACAAGTGTGAGGTCGCACTGTGCGAGGCAGAGCCAGGAACTGAATTCTTGTCTCTGACTCCAAATTCTTTAGAAGTTCCCCCACAACTGCCCCATAAATATTTTTTTGGGCTTATCAATCAGATGAAAAGCTAATTTAAGCACTGCATCACTGCTCTAAATAAATATTATCATCTCATTTTATATATCAGAATAGACGTTCAAAAAAATTACTTTGCTCTATTTATTGTGTAATAAGGCTGAGGAGTGGAACTTAATATAATGATTTCCAGTGATTCCCTATTCTATTCTAACTGCCTCTGTATCATGCTATAGGAGCAATATATAAACTAAATCACCCATTTTGTCCATTCATTTCTCTGCTTGTTATTATTGTTTACCTAAACTTAGCTATCGATGATTTTACCACCGGGAAAGAATTCTACTGATTAAGTTGTGAATCGATTCTTTAATGAATGTCCTGCACAATTCGTGAATTAGTCACAGGAACCTCTTGATACCTTAAAATTTCTTTCATTTCTTCTGGGGAACTTGTTAATTTTTCTTGTTTCAATTACATTGCTTGCACTCTAATAGTTAATCCTTCTGCATATACCCCATTAAGAAAACATAACATACCTTCATTATTTCTTTGTCAGTATTTTCTTTCTTAATTCCTTTGTTGTTGTTTTAACCCCCAAAAAGTATAATTTTAGTTATTCTGCCAGCAATGAATTTTTTTTTTTCACTAAGAGCAATTTTATGCCCTGCTGCATAGTTTCTGTTCCTTTTTGCTTACAAACCAACTTTTCATTCAATGCCAGTTACACTTGACTTGCCAAAGGAACAATACACATATCAGTGAGTTAATACAAGTGATAAAAATAAGAACAGTTATGACCAAGTAGTACCGATCTGGTTGGGAGCGGTGGTAAAATGGTTCTATGATGAATGTTGATCTCTAATATGTTAAAGTATGAAAGCCTAAATGTCTTGGAATCAATGAAATTCCATTATTGGCCAAGTTTTATTTTAACAGTGGTTGCCTGGGACACAGCCTGGTTGATTTCAAGGTGCAATTCCATCTGGCTAAAACCAAATCAGGCCTCTTTCATCTCGCTTGTTACACCCCCAAGCAACTCTTATGTTCTATTACCTTTAGGATCTCTCAAGAATAAGTGAGAAATCCATTTGAATACTAAGTCCGATGTCTAAAAGAGAGTTAGAGAGTCACCCATCAAAGCAGTTTTTATCAACATACAGCGGACTTTTACAGAGCCTGATGAGCCTTATTTGGGTAAATGGAAAATAAAAATAATTGTCTTTCCAAAGGAAGAGCTTGTGAATCTCCTTTAACCAGCAATTTCAGTAAATGTGAGTAAACTCTTAGGAAAAGGTCAGAAATGGTTTTTGAGATCCAATGGAGTGAGATGGGTTGAGAAGCAAATGCCATCTGTGCTTATGTCACCCTGATGTGCTCAAAACATTCGGGAAAAATCTTTCATTAATTTTATAAACATTTGTTTTCAGTTCAGCTGTGCACATTTTAGACATAACTTGTATTAGTTTTCCTATTTATTGCCATAACTAATTACCACAAGCTGAGTGGCTTGGAACAACAAGTCTGGAGGTCAGAAGTCTGCTACAGATGTCATTGCGTCAACACCAAGGTGTCAGCAGGGCTGTGTTTCTTACTGGTGCTTCTAGGGGGGAACTGATGTCCTTACCTTTTCTAGCTCCTAAGGCTACCCATGTTCCCTGGCTGATAGCTTCCTTTTTTCTATCTTCAAAGCCAGTAGTGTCGTATTAGTCTGTGCCTTTCTCCTATAGTCCCATCTGCCTCTCACTCTCTTCCTCCATTTCCCACCGCCACTTGCACAGGCTCTCGTGATTAAATTAGGCCCACCCATATAATCTGGCACCTATTTTAAGATCAGTGGCTTGGTAACTTTAATCTCTCCTTGTGATGTAACCTAACATATTCACAAGTTCCGGAATAGATATCTTTGGGGGCCATCATTAAAAATCTTAAGATTTTTTTATTATTTAAATTACAAAATTATCTCGGTTTTTTCGAGTTTATTTTAGAGTGCTAGAGATTTTAGGCTCACTTATTTCAGAAAGTATATTTTTTAGTATTCACCATTGGTTTCATGAAAGATCCCAAGACTGAGTTTTCAAACAGAAATTGTAGTTTCTTTTCTATTATTGATTTTCTGTGGCAAATCACATCACTTCTATGAATGATAATTTTCTGCTCATGACATGTGGATAATTGTACATTTTCTACTCATCTCATGAAGTTATGATGAGATGAGCAGATTTATATTAAAATATTAATTGTCATTGCTATATATATGAGAGACAATTTACTTACTAGCAATAATGTTGGTTATAATATTTAAATGTTCCAACTTAACTACTAGTTCCTTCAAGATACTAAACATTATAGGAGTTAAAGGCCCATAGGAAAATGTCTCCGCATTTTCAAAGGATGAGCTATTGTATAAGCACAGCATTTCCTCCATGAGTAAAATGTTTTTAGAGAGCCCTAAAACTTCTGGAATCTCCAGGGTGCCTCATCTTCAGAGGATCTGGTTTAAAATAGATTGTCTATGTTACAGATGTAAATCGTGAGACAGTTATGATTGGCCAGAGTTGTTGCCACCTTCTGCAGGTGGCACCTTTTCCCCCTTTCCATGCCTACGATTGCATCAAGAAAGGAGACTGTTAGTTGTTTAAGTGTGAGGATGCACGTAATGGACCGGAGCCCATGCCGTCAATTTTAGGGCACACTTTCATTTTTGATGCAATTAGCTGTCTAATTGAGCATCCAAATTTAGCAGTGCATTTGCATGTGCAATTAATTATGATTTAAAAGCACTCTGCATAAATGGTTTCTTTCCCATTATCTACAAATGTAATTACTGAAGGATGGATTGAGTTTGGAAATCATTTGGGAAAACATTTTTGCACCCCTGGAGCCCAGTGCTCTAAGTGGCAATAGTGAAATTAGAATACCATACTCAGAGGCGTAAGGCTGAAAAGGGAGTAATTTTGGAAGGATGGGCTGTAAAAGAGGACCAGATTGCTGATTTGGGTATATACTTACTTACTGGAATTAACTCAAATCGTAGTCACCGTATGATTTCACTCAGACAGAATAGAGATCACCCCATGCAAAAGTAGACTTTAGAGGGAAAAAAATTTACATTAAAAAAAATTCTAAAAGGAGACAATAATCTTAGTAATTTTTCATAAATCACCAAATTACTATCCAGTTCAGCCTAGGAACATTTGTGTTGACTTCTTGATTAAAGAAAGTAAAAATATAACCTTAAAAAAACTGAGATAAAAGTCAAACTAGGAGCCAATAATAATTAATAAAGAACCAAATGAAAATACATTCATTGGAGAAAACAAAAATTCTGAATAAACAGACCATGTTCTTTCCATTTTCTGAACAGCTGAAATATTCTGCTATTGTTTCCATAGGAAAAACATGACACCTTTTGCTATCCAGAGATTTCTGTACATGTAATTCACACCCAGAATTTTGCTGTGGAAGAAAGTTCAAGATCTTTCAAAGACTTGGAGCTGTATAGCCCTTGCCCCCAACATCACAAAGACTCTAAATGAAGCAGGAACACTTGCTGGGGCTTCTCTCTAGAGGCCAAGTTAGGAAGGAGTCTGACCTCCTTGCTGGGAGATGCTAGGATGGAAAGTGGTCAGTGAAAAAACAAGGGGGCCCTGCAGAAAGTGAGGGGAGGGGAGAAAGGCCAGGAAGTCTGTGTGAGAGAAAAACTCTCACATAGTCTTTATATTAGTAGTTTTAATTATTCAAAATAGATCGTTTTTAAAAATTATTTTTAATTTTATTTTTACATTAGCTAACGTTTTTCAGACTCCAACTTAGAATTGCATATTCTTTCTGCCTAAGTAGGTTCTTGAGACCCAATTGTTTGGAGTTCCGTTACTTTGAATTATGATTCCGAACAGTGAAGGAAAAAATAAGAATTTTTATTTCATAGAGCAATCATTGCTTATATGACTGACACGAAAATAAACTATTTCTCAATACTTTAGAACTAGAACATAGTAAATAATGCTATCAATATAGATTTATGTCTAGACCTTCAAAGATAGGGTGTTTCTACTAAAAGACTTTAAGTTTTATCCTGGTTTTAATGACAAATGAAATATTTAGACCATTAAGTTGGAACTGTTTTAAAGGCCTGAATGATTTGCCAACAGTAGCAAGCAGCAGTAGGATGCCTTAGTGGTCTCTAACCACTCAGGACAGAAGGATAGAAGGAAAGACAGACAAACGGACAGAGGAAAGGAAGGAAGAAGGAAGGGAGAGAGGGAAAGGAAGAGAGTCATCATGTACGAGGCAGCGCCATTCTCTAACTTGTGGGTTTAACATTGAGCGTGCACAAATTCACAGAATTGTCACAGAGGATGCGCTTCCACAAATTCATGTCCGGAAAGGCAAAAGTATCCTTTCTCTTCTCTGAACTTTTCCAAGTAGGAACAGCATAGCTCATCATGCAGCTGCCCAATCCCATTTCCATGGTCTATGGTATCACTAGTTCATGTTCCATAAGGCAAAGACGGAAACTCTGGAATTGTAGAATCATCCCAATTTCAAAGCAGTTGCTCTTTGTTCTTGCATTGCTGTCCCCATTCCAAGCAAGGTTTAGTCCAGTGATAGCGCCAAATGGCCTCACCCACATCAGGCCGACTCTTCTAAGCTTCAGATGGGAAGATGAGATCAAGCATGTTCATTCTGGATTTTTCTTGATGGAAGGATGGTTAAAATTTGGGAAGAAACTGGCATTGTATTCAGAGGAATAAATTGTGGACTGAACATGACTAATAAAGTATTGTCTGAAGAAGCTTAATATAAAGCTGAGGAGCTCATCTGGGCCTTTTGGGACCAATCGAAAATTGAGTTTATTGGAAATTTTGGGAAATGCGTGCTTCTCTTCCAAAATTCCATTATACTTGAAAGTCAACAGCCTAAAACTGTTGCACATTTCAAGCCGTCTGCTGAGTCTGGAAGTTTTGTAATTCAGATTAATCCCGTGGCAAGTGCTTCCACCCCCATTGTTTTCTTTATTAGGAAGCAAAGGTTCCCATATGTTTCCTTGTAAGACAGAATGACTCAGGCATTTTATATTTAATGCACCCTTAGATAGCTGCTTTAGATTTTATATGCTGGGACAAGAGCACAGCAATTGACTGTGACACCGTCTGTTGATGAAATGTAGAGAATGGCCCTGGAGACAGAGTTTTATGTTCTGGTTGAAAATATGCAGAAATCTAAATCTGTTCAAGGCTATTATTTGCCAATATCTCTCAAATGGACTCTTCAATCCAGCATGAAATCTAATCAAATAATAGAAGTGATGAGATTGCCTTGATCAATGTAGAGATCAGATGCAAGATGCCTCTCCCCTAACACTTCTGAGTAACCAGCAACATATTTACAGAAACGCATGGCGGGCACTGAAAAGAACAATTCCATTTTCTCAAGATGAGGTCTGCCATCGTCACCTACTATCGCATTCTTTTCTCTGTGGACTCTGCCTTCAATATACGTAGGCGAACTTGGTCCGAGGCACAGAGTTTGTACGGGTCTCCATATATCAACCCAGAAAGTTGGAATACGAAAATGTCCTTACCCATCTCCATGTTCATACAGGAATTGTTTATACTATTCATCAGTGAGTGTTAGCACCATTCTTCACCCAGTCAAACGGTTTTAATTCTTGGAGTAGGGGGTGGGGAACAACAACCAAACCAAACCAAACCTGAGAATCATTCTCCATTCATATCTGAAAATCCATAGTCACCAAATCCTGTAGACTCTGCTCTCTAAATATTTTTTACTTTTGTCTCTTTCTCTGTTAATTTCTTACTAGAATCTCAAAAGCTCTGCCTGCATTATGGTAATAGAGTCATAATTAATCTCCTGTACTCAATGCCCCCTCTCCTTTATCTATTACCTGAAAAACTATTGTCCAAACTGATGTCAAAATAAAAGGTTGCACTTGACAAATTAAACAGGCAAGGAAGATTTTATTTCAGATCATTGCAGTAGGAAAGAGAAACTGACCTCAACTCCGCTAAAACAAAAGCTTGGAGAATTTTTAAGAGCTAAGATGGCAGGAGTTGTATGCTACCCATGTTTGCCAACTGACTTTACCCAAAGGAAATTAAACTGTCCTGTCTTTATGATAGGAAGTAGTATTACAAATTGAAGAAGTAGCCCAATGTAGTTAGGTTCCAACTTCCCACAGAGATTGAAGGCTAGGGAAGCGATCTTCCTTGATTTTTATATTTCAAAGAGATGGCTCTCAGGTCCTAAAGAAAGATATTCCCTGGGCTGTAAAACTGGCAAGAGGCTTTTAAGAAGCTTTACATACATTTCATAGGGACAGAGAAAAAATGTGCAATTACAAGTTTTCTAAAGTAAATGCTCTAAGAAAAAGGAGGCAGAGGCCTGTGTGTATGACATGCCATGCTACTGAGTTGGCTCTGGCAACCCTGTGAATGAGTGATATCCACATGTCCTGTCCTCAACAGCCCTGCTCAGCGCCGATAGATTCATGCCTATGACTTCTTTTATGAAGTCGATCCATCTCATACTTGGTCTTCCTCTTTTCCTGCTGCCTTCTATTTTTTTCCAGAATGACTGTCTTTTCCAAGGACCCCTGCCCTCTCACGATGTGCCTGAGGTCAGACAGCTTCAGTTTTGGCATTTCTGCCTCCAGCGATATTTCAGGCTCACTTTGCTCTAGGACCCACTTGTTCATCTTTCTGGCAGTTCAGGGAACCCATAGAGCTCTCCTCCAACACCATATTTCAAGAAATCTAACATTTAGTCAAGCCGAAGGAAACTTTTAAGTTCTTAGTCACTGGAGACCAGAGAATCTCTCCGAAATACAAATACAAACATATTCGTTCCCTGCTTAAGAATCTTTGATTTCTGTACTTATGTAGGATGAAACTGAAACTTCTAAGTCCTACCAGACCCTTTTTCATCAGGGCACCCTAACAACTTCTCTGTGCTCTGTGCTTTAGGAGTATTTGCAAATCTCTAAATGTAGCGTATCTTTCTTGGCTCTGTGCCTTTACGCCAGCACACATGCTGTTCTCTGCCTTGTTTACCTATCAAATTCGTGTTCCTTCTTTGTTACTGCCTCTCTGAAGCCTATCTCAGATGGAGTCGTTTATTCCTTCACTGTCCACATAGCGACTTATACAAAATTCTGGCACGGACTTGTAACATTATATTACCATGAGGTGTTTCAGAGTCTCTTGAGGGTTGGAGCAGGAATAGGTAGAAGTCATATATTTTTCATATTATCTTCCTCCCATCACAGTGCCAATTACCTTGAAAGTATTCCTTCATTATTTTTCAACTAAAGTAAAGAGGCAGTTTGTAGAAATAATACCAGGGCCTGCAAATGTTCTTAATGGTAGCAAATCACCATCATTTGAGGGTAGAATTTTAAAAAATAATAATCAAATATAATTTGGAACTATAGTTGAATAAAGGATTAATTAATTAAATGGCTGAGCCAAGTTTAAGAGATCTGTAATAAATATTTTTTTCCTGTGAGTTTTAAAATTAGTTCTTAAAAAAGCACATCATTTAAATGAGGATCTAGATCCAAGGACTTTCAAGGACAGCACTGACTTAGATAAATGAGATTGATATGCTTGTTAACAAATTAGTCTCAGCACTCTGTCTACATTTGCAAAGCAGATTCTGGGTAGGACTGTGTCTTCTGTGAGTTCTTAGTAAGTGTATGTTGACTAAATATCACATTGTTTAAGAGATCACAGAAAAATAGAGATTAAGACCCCTGGCTAAAAAAATGTTAACACATTTGTAGCACTGTAAAATCATGCTCCGTGTGGTGATAAATCCATTAGTCAGGCTGCCTGTAATGCTCAGAATTTCCCCTACTGAGCAGCGCCTTACATCTGCTAGTGAATGAACTTCACTCACTAAGTGTGCTTAGTTCAATTTAAGGTTGGGTTCATATCTGTGAACATGAATTATTTATATCCCCAAAGTCTTAGGAAGAAAAATAGACATTCCTTAAAAGTTTTTTAAAAGATAAATCAAATCTGGCTATATTAAGTCAACTCTACAGAGGAGGAAATGTATCAGGTCATGGGTATTTGATAAAAAATAAGATTGAAAAACTTTTTTAAAATGTGTTGCATATAATTTACATACAGTGAAATACAGAAATCGCAAGTGTACATGTCCAGAGTTTTGACAAATGCATACATTAGCATAATGCACACCTCCATCAAGGCACAGAGTGTTTTATCACCACAGGCATTTTCCTTATGTCTTTTCCAGTTAAAACTGCACTCGAAGCGAATACCGTAGCTTGGTTTTGCCTTTTCTAGAACTTTATATAAATGGAATCTTACAGTAAGTACTTTACTGGGCCTCTCTTGTTTAGCATAATGATTTTAGTGAATTTTATAACGGTGAATCTCAAGTCACCCATATTGTTGCACATTTTAGCAATTTGCCCCCTTTTTATTAGAGTAGTATTTAATTATATGATTATGACACATTATTTTTAAATCCGTTCTCTCGTCAGTGGACACCTAGTCTGTTTCTAATTTGAGGCAATTATGAATCAAACTGCTCTAAATTTTTTTTACACAGGAGTGCATGGCTGAGTTGTTTGGTAAGTATATGTTTAACTTCATAAAAAAACTTTTTCAAAGTTGTATTAGTTAACACATCCAGAAGCAGTGAACTGAAGTTCTAGTTGCTACACCTCTTCTCTGTCATCTTTTTTCATCGTAACCATCTAGCTGGTACGTAGCAGGTTCTCGGTGTTTCGAATTGCATTTCCCTGATGACAAATGATGTTGGGCACCTTTTCATGTACTTATTGGCCATTGGCGTCTCTTCTCTGGTGAGGTATCTGTCAATTCTTTTATACTTGAGTTCTCTGTCTTTATTATGAAATCGTAAGAGCTCTTTATATATTCTAAAAGAAAAAAATCCTTTGTCAGATATTTGTGTTAAGAATACTTTCTCCAGTCTGAGGCTCACCTATTTGTTTTCTAAATGATGCATTTTCATGAGCACAAGTTTTAGTTTTGATGACATGCAGTTTATATAGATAGATAGATGATAGATAGATAGATAGATAGATAGATATAGATATAGATATAGATATATATTTTTTTTGGTTAATGCTTTCTGAATCTGCTTAAGAAAACTTTCCCTAAATTAAACTAGTGAAGATTATCCTATGTTATCTTCTAGAATTGTTATAGTTTTAGCTTTAGGTCTAATTATTCTTCATTTTCGGTACAAGATGTTCTTTTTTCTACATGGATATCCAGTTCTCCAAGCACTATTTGTTGAAAAGGTTTTGATTTCTCCATTGGATTGCTTTGGCATCCTTGTTTGACCTTACGCATGCAGGTCCATTTCCAGACTCTTCAGGTGGTAGAAGACACTACCTGGTCTCTAGTATAAGAACTGGGGTGCTAGGGGTTACTCTCAGTTTCATCAACCACGGCGCCTCTGCACCTGTGTGTGGGAGGTTGGGAGGGATTCTCTCAGCTCTTGGTTCTCTTGCAGTGGCTGATTACATAGCACTTTGGTGGGAGGCTGGGAGTTCCTGAGACGTTTCTCTCAGATCTCCTTCCCGTCATGGTCATTAGGCAGGTTCCATATGTGTGTGCCTCAGAAGAGTCTTTCTCAGCTATCCCCAGTCACAGATCGTTGCTGTGTCATATTCAGCATAAGGCCTGGAGGGTCAGAGGGGTTCTCTCGGTTCTTTTATTCTGCCCTCAGACACAGCAGGCCGAAAGGGACACTTACACCTCAGAACGTTTTCAGTTTTCCTGCTTTGCCACCGGTCTCTCTGAGGAGCATTCAGTGAAGTCCTGTGTTGAGGAGATGGCAGGCAGTGTGGCTCCCCCGTGCACGAGGCCCTCGGGGTTTCCGCACACCTACACTCAGCTTTTAAAACTCCTTAAAAGTTCACCTGTTTTCCTATGTCTATCACAGTTTCCTTTTTCCCCTGCTCCTTTGCATATCTATGGGTTCCATCTCTCCTAAGAGAATTTGGCATTTCTCATATTTTAATTCGTTATGTTACTACGAGACTTCACATTTTGATGGGTTTCAGATAATTTTTTTTTTTAAAGATTGCCTGGCTTCTTCTCATTTTGTGAGTGATCGATTTCATCAAAATTAAAAGTATGCTAGAGGGATAGACTTCTCCATCGATAATTTTTTAATGGCAGAGAAAATGTCTTCTGCACTTGGTTTCCCAAATATTTAACATATGTTCTTTAAAACCTTGGAAAGTGTAGTAGTTCTTACAGTCATTAAACTAGCGGGTTCTTATTCTAAAGAAAAATATGTTATAGGATTTTCGGTAGTTTTGTAAACTACTTGTATAATACTAAGGCTTTGTTTTAATGGAGACCACTTTGTTTTCCCCTGATGGCCTCAAAATATTCACGTACTGTAACAAATATATAAACCAACATGACCTCTGGGTTATATTGACATTCCCCTGTTACCGATATTTTGAGTTAATTCACCTCAAAACAAACAACAACAAACAAACTCTGTAGCAGAATAGACCGCATTATTGGCTCGTAGTGAACAATATTTACATAGTAATAATAATCAAACCCTGAGTATTCATTTAATCCCCAATTTTGGTATCGTTATTTTAGCATGAGGGGAAGTGTGTGGTGGGAATGGGGGTAAACGAAAGCGCAGAATCCTCATCTGCCAGAGAAGAGAGTCAATAGATTATATCTAGGAATAAAAAATCTATTTCATTTAGAAGTAGTATAAATTTAGTATTTAAAATATAAGGAGAAATATGAAAGTGTTAAAATGATCTGAGCAGGACTCAATTGTGGGGGGTGGGACTGCTTTCATGTCACTCATAAGGCTTTGTGTGCTATTTGGCTTGTGAAATTATGTGCATAGATTAAAAAAGAAACAAATGTAATAGAGCGGAACCATCATGTGTGGGTTCTATAGACAAGTCTGTACAAAGCTACCTTTCCTCCCTGATGCCCTTGATGCCAAAACATAATTTTAGTACTTTAATTTTTAAGATAGGAGAGGAAAATTATTTGTATAAAAAACACAAAATCTCAGGAACAGGTTGATATGTGCTTTATTTTGTAATACCGACTCCCAAGTTTAAATAATCAAGAGTAACATATCGCTCCAAATAAACGGTCCCCTCTTTCTCTATTTTGTACAGGTGAAAACATAATGAAGGGCAAAAGCAGAGGGAAACGAAGTCATGATGTCAGTGGGAAAAGCACACACCGAAGGCTGGGCAGTCTAATCCCCTTTGATTTAATGAGGAAGGAAATTAAATGCATTGGGGAAAATGAGAAAGAGAAGGTGAGACAGTTTATGATCTAGAGACCTTTTAGTGTCTTCCGAAACTGCCAGCTTGCTGTGGAGCACCACCCTCCATCCCAAAGTTGAAGACAAAAAGAAAGACACTATATTTGTTTACCCTAGTAACAAATCTTTAAAAAAATCATTTCCACTTTTTTTCAGATCACAGAGAAATGCATCTGAGAGAAGACAAGTTCTTTCTGAGCCATCACTTCGAATTAGATTGTCTCGAGAAAAAAAGAAACAATTTTACAATGAAATTTCCTTTTTTTCTCACCTCCCCCTACTTCACATTCAGAGAATGGCTAAGCAATTAGATCTACTTGTTTGTTTTTCAGGATTTGAGAAACAAATTAAATAAGATTCTTCCACATATTGGCTTCAATTTTTTTTTTCTTTGAATAGTCCACAAATTTTTACTTAAACTTGAGGACATCTTAGAGTAGATGCAATGCAAGTGGCCATCACCACATATGATTTCGTTGGAATGTCTTTCTAAGAAGAGTTCATACATTTTAAACTTTCATTTATTTTTGCTTCTATTTCCCTTGCCTCTGAGGTCAAATTCATAAAACCCTAAGTCCAAGGCCCATGAGTTTAGTACCTGTTTTCTTCTATGTGGTTTATTGTTTCAGGTCTTATATTCACGCCCTTGATCTATTTTGAGTTAATTCTGGTGTATGGTGACAGACAGCAGTCTAGCTTCATCCTTTTGCTGGTAGCTTTACAGTTTTCCCAGCACCGTTTATTGAAGAGGCTTTCCTTTCTCCATTGGATTTTGTTGATCAATGTCGCCCCCAATAATTTTTAATAAAAAAATTAATCTGACTATGATTGTCTGGGGTAAGTAATTAACATCTGCAAGTCCTTATCTTAAATCTTCTTTAAATTTATTGGGCATTAAAGTGAGGGTCCTAGGGACCCTCTTTTTTTTTTTTTTTTTTTTGCTATTTAAAATACCAAAAAAAGTGAAAGTGAACGCTAATTTACAGAAATACAGAAAGCATAATTTTAGGTATCTAAATGGTTTGGTTCAGTAGAAACCAAAGTTGAAGATCTATTTATTACATAAGTCTTGTTAGTCTGCTCAGAGAAAACCTATTTTAGAGTCATCGTGCTGCTTCTGTATGTACAGACCCATCTCAGTGACACCAACATAAACAAATGCATAAGAGGATAGCAATTTGAAGTTTTAGAAATAGATGAATAACTGCCAAGAAACCAGACACATGCACCCTCAGGCCAGCACCTTTTCTCCCTGTCAGCAAGCCAATAGGAAGCCAGAGTTTATTCAGAGATTAGCTCAATGAGCAGCAAGTAAAATTCAAATGGTTAGTGAAGGTCAGGCTCTGAGAGGCAGGCACACGTGTCATTGTGAGAGGGGCATAGCTGTCTCTGGCAATGAATAATTCAAATCTTGAGCCAAAGAACTCTTTTTTCCACGGAGCGAACGTAGAGCTTTCCCTACGTTGGTTGGCCTCTCTGACTCTCCTTTATCTTGGTTCCATTCATGACTAAAGCTTCTGATCACAGACACACTCCTATTTTAGTAACATTAACGTTATCCATACATTTATATTCCATCCATTGCCTCTTTTAAAAGACTTTGCAAAACTTTAAATTCACCGTTCTGTGCAGGGTAAAACTTTTCCCTTTCATTTTCTTCCAAATCTAAACTTTAATGCTATTTTTCCACATATTTCCTTGTTAATATCATCAATACCAGCAAAATGTTTTGATCTGCTCAAGTAACAAGATTAACAGGCAGATGAAGAAAAAATTAAAGAGAGTCTAGAAAGGGATTTAAATATATATGTGGAAGAATAATCATTTCATAAAATGTAATCAGTTAACTTTTGGGAGAAACAATTTAAAGGGTCAAATTCTTTCAAAAATAACTGTTCACAGTGATTATCTCTGAGAGATAGTATTATTCATGATTTTAAGTTTAATTCTTTCTTTATTAAAATCCGAATTATCTAATCTTCCCATAACAAACATGTAGGACTTACACAATTTTAAAAAATTAATGAAAGAATAGTTGATTGGGTCAATTATGACAAAAATCATAGCTGCGTCAAGAATCAAGGAACAATATAAATATCTAGTTTATGTAGGAACCGCTTCCTAACAACACAATAATTGACTTAAAAAGCTTAATTTGGGGCTCCTATTAAGAATTTTACTGGTCTCTCTCAAATGGGTTTCTACTAAATGTGATCTGGCTTTATCTCTTCCTTTTGACCCTAACGGCATTCTCTATCATAGGCAAGTGAACTAATTTGGGAAATACACAGATCCACTCATCTATCCATTTGGGCACACACATTTGCAAGTAGAATGAATGCATGATTTACTAGTGCTCTGGGAACACAAAAAGGAAAAATATTTCTCCTGAGAGAAACTTGCTGCAAACTTGATGCCTATTTTGAGAAACAAATCATATCTCCTTGAAAATAACTTGATTACACTCACAAGATAATATGATAATGTCGCAGGATGCACAGATTTTGAAAGAAGATTATGAAGAGTGGGACAGATCCGGATGTCCTAGGGTACCATGGTAAAAGATTCTTGGAGAAGATGCAGCTTATCTGAGCCTTAGAGTACACAGGATTTAAATAGTAGTGCTAGAAACCACAAATCTTTGTGTTTTTTCCCCTGGATCAGTACCCAGAACCTCCTTCAGAAAGATGGAGGAGAGCACTCTGACCGATGTCCCAGAAAAAAGGAAGTGACCTTTTGAGGGCATGATATTCATCAAATTAATGGCTATGGCTTCCAGGCAGATCTCAGAAAGCAACATGCATCGTCACTGATGTACCTGCTAGCCCAGGGGTCCCTGTGGGAAGGGTATTCATTTTGTAGCTAATGTAAATTACAGTGCCTGTCTTTGTATTGCAATGATTTGAAGTGACATTCTATTAAAGGTGTTCCTGACATAAACAGGATTAGGTAGTAACGGGAGAATTAAACAAGAATTATGCTTGGCTGGTAACCTTGAGCCTAATAGTTTTCAAGAATAACACAACAGTCTTTCTCTCTCTCTTTTTTTTTTTTTTTACACTGTGATCTCTCCTTACAAGTAGCAACTTTAAAAATTGAAAAATACATTAGGATCTCTGTTTTCTACCCATTCATTTACTATCATCTTCTCAGAGACTGTACCAATGATGAGAATTTGATAGTAGGTCAAGTGAATGTAAGTTCCATATTAATCATGACCTTGATACTTTGCTAATAAAAAAAATAGTGACCAAATCATTCTGCCTTTGTAGCTTAATGAGGAGAGCATGGGATCATTCATTAGTAAGGGCAGTGATCTAAACTACAAGAAGGAATATCCATGACTTGTTCCAAAACACTTAAGCCCCAGCTACCTGACACTTGGCAGCTGGAATGCAGTGCAACCTAGACATAGTCGATTCTTGACAATCTGAGGACAAAAAAACAAGATGAGTAACCAAGGTCATACACCAAATCGATAATGAATATAAATAAATTACATTATTACATTCGGCAGTAGTAATAGGGTAAAATGGCAGTTTTTGTTGTAGTGAGATAGGTGAAATCCAACAGATGGAATAGCTTCAATGTGAGTTGGGAGAGAGGATGAGAATTTGGGAATATCGCGGTATTTGCTGTAGGTGACAATTAACCAATATAACTGCTACAAATACCTGTCGAAGTTGGAATAGGGGTGAGAGAAGGCAGTGATCAAACTGGCTGAAAGGCAGCGTTCCTCAGGGCATCCAGCTGCTAAGCCAAACAGCACAGCAAATAGACAATTGGCAGTTCGCTGGCAAAATTGATGGGTTGAAAAGGCTAGAACTCTAATTCTGCTTGAGACCAGAAGATATTAAAATAGAGAGAACTTTTTCGAGGAAATTCTGAGCATATGAAATACAGTACTTGTTTCAACCTGAGGCTAGCCTCAGTTTTGCTGATTATAGCTCCAAAATAATCACCTCACTAGAGTAAAATGAAACCAAAAAGTGCTCAGGGGAAGGAGTAGGGCACGAAGTTATTCAGTACCTACTCTGTACCAAGAACTGCAGTTGGCATCTAATTCGACTCACAATAGTTTTGGTAGTCAGATATCATAATTGCCTTTTTAGGCTCAGAGTGGTTAGGCATGTTTCTTGGATCAGATGGCCAAGCCCATGCCTAGTTTCATATCTTTATTCCGTAGTGGCTGTGGACACCTGGAACAGCTCAGAGGCAAAAGCTCTCTGATGCCAAACATTATGAGTTTTATATTCTTGTGGCTCAAAGTATGATCCGTGGACCAGCAGCAACACATTACCTGGGAGCTAATGAGTCAGAAATTGTATTTTAACAAGACCCTGAGCTGTGCATTAAAGTTTGATTCAAGTTTCAGGAGACACAACACTGACTGACCCTTCGACTTAATAGGGAGGTAAGAGGATTCCCAGAGAGGCATAATTAAATCCTTCTGATTCATGGAACACCTCAAGAATCTGATGAAAACCATGGACCCGCGCCTGAAAAACAATATTTGCGCGCTTACATACATACTCATATTTACTTTCTGAGAATTCGAGACCTCTTGAAACCTACGCACGGACAACTTAGTTATCTGTAGACTCCAGGTTAAAAATGTCTTTGAGAGGTGATTAAGGTGGCAGAGAAATTAACAGTATAAAGAGTTTAGAAAGTGAAAAACATGCTCCTGTCCATCCAGCCTCACGAGAGAGCACTGCACCACATGTCACCAGCCCAGGAAAAGATCAAAATTCAGAATTTGAGGTGTGGTTTCTACTTGAATGAGTATCATTTTTGCATCATAATAAAGTCATAAATTCAATTAAGTCGGGGACCGTCTGTATTTTACCACTGGCATTGTTCAGAGTAGCCAGCAGATAGGGATCATAAAGACAGACAGAACTTAGGTCAGTTTTAGTATTGTTTGTCAGTTCTCTACAATGAACCTCTTGAAGTCTACACCTGGAACTTCCACTGCCAACCTTTGATCCACCACCGTTTGCAAATATTCATTCCTTTGAGCACATTTTATGGTTGCTGTTGGAAATACAATAAAGCTGATTAAGAAATGAAATAAATACTTAGGGACAATCCATTCTACTGAGAAACAGTGCATAGCCTCATGGGTAACCAAGTTACTTCAAACAGGAAGTCCGAAGCCCAATCAGGTGACTCTAAGAGAGATGAAGTCACGGTGGTGACAAGTGGTTATCCTTTGTCTTCCCTATTCTGGCTTAGAGTTCAGAAGACCTTTCTGTGAGGGGAAAGTGTTCTTCTGCTTTGCATACCTACTCTCTCTTACTAAAGGAAAAATCTCTTCTACAATGCCTGTGTCACCCGTCAAAAAGCCATTCAACTGACAGCAGTAATAGCATCGTTGTGGCTATTTAGGTAACCACCGGCCACCCATTAACTTTGTTTCCAGAGAAAGCCACTTTGCTGACTTTCACACCCTTAACCCGTGAAGCACTGAAAAATCAGAGCTAAATGTCTAGCCCAGACAATAACTACTTAAAAGAATACTGCCTTATGTCTGCAGTTTTGAACTGAATACCTCTTCTATAGAATGTGATATTTTTCTTATTATACTGCACTGTGAATAACAGGTCTGTGGTTTTCACTCTTGAATAATTTTTGGGACATCAAGAGCTTACATTATATTAAAAAGAGTAGGTTTCTTTTCAGCTGAGGTGTTTAAGGCAATGCTGTTAATGCTGTATATAACAACTGCCTTTTTTTATTCATAAATACAGCACAAACTTCTTGTCAAAGGAAAGGATTTTCTTTTACTATAAAAAGATAATTAATTCAGGCTGGATAAACTTAATGGCACATTTGCCATCTGGGCAAAGCAAACAAAACACCAGAATAGAATTGTGTGAAGAAAAAATAATCAGAATATGGAATAAAAATACATGCTTAAATTCTGTTTTGATTTCTTTAACTACAAATAATTTTCCACCCCAAGTATTGTGCTCACACTTACTTGAAAGGAAATATAAAAGGCAATAGGGAACACGATAAATACACAGCTACATGTGGACAAAAATTTCAGGGGATTTCTTTCTTTTTTGTTTTTTAGACATCAGTAACATAAGCAAAATGTTTCATAGGCTCTGCATCTCTTTTCATCTATACCCATGAGGGACAGAGACTCTTATCAAATAAAATAATACAGATAAAGGTGCTTTGTGGATTTTAAAGAACCATAAAAGTATAAGAGGATTATTATTTCCATCAGCCTGGTGTGTCCTTAGAGAGAACTCAGACTCATTGACGTTATTAAATCAACTCAGGAAATTGAACTTGGCTGATGATCATGATCTTTAAAACCCTTGAAAAAATGGCACTTGTCATGTGAAGCCATCACTGCACTGACATTCTAGTCTCACCTTTAGGCTCTTAGTTGTCACTTATTTAGAAATATTGCTCCTTTCTCATCCTCTCATTCAACATATCAGCCTTTGCCTCTTCTAAGCCACTGTATGGCCTAAGCCCACGAGTCCCTGATTAGATGTAGTGTAACTGTGCTTTCTCTCTCTCCACCCACTCATACCTTCTCAGCCTCTTTCCATCTCCCTCATTTTAACTGTGCCTCATCACCAGTCAGCAGAGTGCTATCATGACCCGTATCCTGGTGCCTGCCTCTACCCCATTTTTCTCAGTGAGAAAGACTGGCCTCCCTCATATCAAATAATTCTCATTTAAAAGTGATTCAGAAAGTCCTTTCAAGAAGCCATCCCTGTGTTAAGATGCTGACCACAGATCAATTCTAACTGTCCTCAGAACCCAACGCTGGCTTTGCATGTTAACCCTCGCGACCTTGTTCTCTCATGTCATATGCACCTCAAACGGCTTTGTCGTTTTTGACAGTGGACAAATAATTATTTGCCTAAGTTGATCTCCATTAAGTATTGCAAGAGACTCATTAAGTGACTGCAATAATGAGGCCGATGTAAGACGATGTTCTTAGAAGTAATTTTATTATTCTGGGATTCGGTGGTAAGGAGATTTTGACTTCAACTCTTCTCTGGATACTAGAAGCAATGCTTCCTACCTTTTTTTTTTTTTACATGTCAAAATAAGTCCCTTTCTTTTGGAGTATAAAGAAAACTTTTTTACCAGAGCCCATACGACCAGATAATACCTAACTTACTGGCCTCTTCAAGGACTTTTTCTGACCCAGGCCACTCCGGCCTGCCTTCTGCTCTTTGAACATGCCTCCATCCTTCCTGACCAGGGTTTTGGTGGGCTGTTTCTCCAACCGATCCTTCCCACTCCACCCCAGGTAATTCTGAATTACGATGTACAGCTGAACTCAGCTGTCACTGTCTCAAAGCCGCTCTCCCCGACATCTTGAACAAATCTGCTCCTCCCTTTATGTGCTCTCCTGGTGCCCTTCGTAGAACTGATAACAACTGAATAAGCAGTTGGGTGCTTAACTCGGTACCGTGCCTTTCCTACTAGAATGGAAATGCCATGAGGGCTGAGACTACCACCGCCTTGTTCACAGCTGCAATTGCAGCATCTAGCATCATGTTCACACACAGCAGGTTTTCAACAAATTGGGTTACAATATAACTGATGGAGGGAGTTCCTTCACGAAAGAAAACATCGACAATGATGAAGACGAACCACCTGTAGGATTGCACCGGATCCTCTGATGATAATATTCTGAAAGTGTTAACAAAGTTTGTAAAAACCGAATGTACAATTTCCAATTCTGCTTCTGTGTAACAATTTCCTCTTCAATTCCTCTAATAGTTAACTTATTTTGAAATCCAGGATTGGTGAAGTAAAATATAGTACAAAATCATGACTCTTTATTAATGATTCATTAATTTTTCTTCTGTTTAGCATCAGATAGATTATACAATTAGGGGGCTTTTCAATGAAGCTAGTTTCCTTGCATAATAAATTCCTTAGTGAAGACAAAATTCAGTCATAAGACATACTCAGAAGCATTGAACCAAATCTCTGTGGAAATGGGATTTCCTCTGAGCAAAAATTTATACATGACATGCACACATTAACCGTGACTCACATATGAAAATTTACATGAAGCCTGATATAACACAGACGAAGGAACACAAATGCGTTCTCTAGTACTTCTGTGTGTAGGGGGAGCAATGGATTCAATTATATTGCCTGATTTTCATATCGTATATGAAAGGTGCTTTGTGGATTGGGTTCAGTGTTGGGTTCAGTTTGACCCCATGAGCCATTGAATTTGATGGCTATAAACAGTAACGTATCAAAACGTATAGGTTCCTCTCGCAGCAACAGCAACAGCAGCAAAACAAAAATAATTCTATTGATTCTCTGTTCTGATAAAGAATAAGAGCATATAAAACTAGACTTGTGACTGCGTCTTAAACATCTCTGGGCTCACCAATTCTGTCTTGGTTCTGTCTGCATTTCTATATCCCTCTTTTTCTACTCCTTTTTGCTTCTTCAGGGAGAGGTTAGAAATAATATTCTCTCATATATCTTTTTCTGTATTTGAAATTAAGAAAAGATAAGAATATAATTCATCAATATAACTTTGAACTGTAAGCCTGATTTTTATTAGGCTTACTTACCTTTACTATTTGAGGTTCTAAGCCTATGGACTTGTGTTTTATTATATGTAATGTATGGCAAACACTTTCAGCATCTAAGGCAGTAGGTGAGACATAAGCACAGTATCCCTGTCTAGGCAAATGACATTGGGCTGGTTAATTAACGAGGACAGCTCAAGAAGGGAACATTTTGAAACACAAATGAAAGACCGATTTTGTTATTAATATAAGCATATAAAGTAAAATTTAGATGGTTTTACATGATTACTTTGTTTCATAAGTTAGCTAAGAGTGTTTTAAGAAGTTGCCTTGAGTTTCTTAAGTTCAACCAAAGTTAAGTAATTAATGTGAAAGGAATCCTAATTTTGAGGACTAAAAAATGTCAAATTTGAAAACTATTTGTATGTTTATACAACCAGAATGGATCATCGGTCATTATAAAATATTATTGGCAAGTGACTGCTGTTATGATTTTCCTTCCCCCACCCCAATAAACACAGAAGGGAGGCTAACTTTTGTCTGAGGATTGAATTAGAAACTTACAGTTTGAAACTGTCCCTGATCCTACTCATCAATAAAAAGGCTAGGAAAAAATAAAAGATAAATTTTAAAAATTCCATCTCAGATGAAATTAAATACACACACACACACACACACACACACACACACACACACACACACGAGCAAACAAAACAAGTGCCCCAATCTCAATCCCTAAACTTTAAAAGTATGGCCGCCAAATACTCTTCATCTGGTCTGAGATCAGGGACCAAGCTGAGAGTCAACATATGACTCTTTGAAAGTCAAATAAGATACAGATTTCTCCAAAACTACCTTGAAAGAAATTTTTAAGCATACATTGACTAGAACAATGAGACACACAGCATGGATGGGGCACTGGATTATAAAAGAATGTTCCAATAGAGAACGGGTTTGCACAGGGAGATGGAAAGAAAGAGAATTCTTAGATCAGTTCCTACTCTATAGTCTCTCAGTGAAGATGGTTCGAAGTGAATTGAGTGAAAGAACTGTGTGATGAGAACTTGTCAATTTGATACTTGTATGTTGCAAAAAATATATATAAATATAAACAATTATTTTATTTCAAAAAATAGTGACTCTAAAAATCTGCTATTTATTTTACAAATGTGGCAAAAATTGTGAAAATAAAATACCTGTACTTAGGAAAGCATGAAATATAACCACTATTACAACCATTAGTTTCCTATGCACGATTCTACCTATCAGTGAAGGTTTTTATCGCCACCCCAACCTAAGACCTACTGATTCCCATACATGCCAGGTACTTGTAATCTCCTTCTTCCATAACAGTTCTTGGTATATTAATAACTAAATTAGAGGGTGGCCCTGGTTTCACACCTAGTTCCTTCTTTCTCTTTGGTAGTCAGCCACTTCTTCCTCCAGGTATTAGACCTAGTAAAGCAGATGAAGGCTGGTGGGCAGTGGTTCCTCACTAGTTGGCACATACTGTTTACCTGCAGCAGGGGTGCCTAGACCCCACGGTTGTTCAATCTCTTGACTATCACCCTTGAACAAACACCTGCTATTTTCTTTCAAGAAGTGAAATATCAGTGCAATTTCAAATGATAAAATATGTACATAATTTTATTCAACATTTTACATTATGCTACAAATATGTACAACTTCAATAATAAATTAAAAATAAATGAACAAAATAAGTCTGAGGACATCTTGTAGACACCATGGTACTCAATGCCATTTCTCTGCCTTCATGTTTAAGAGTTCATCTCATCCAAGATCCTGATCGTCTTCTTGCTGGAAAAGTTGTTTTGGCAGAACATTTGAAATGCAGTGTTTCACTGCCTCTAAGCAACTGGAAGGTGTTTGTTAATAACAGAAATGCTGAAGAGGATCGGATGCAGTCAAGAAGTGTTGATGAACATTTGCACAATATGGTTAAAACTCCGCAAAAATTCTTTAACATTTTTTTCCTCCAGCTCCTCGCATTCTTTGCATCCAGATTCCGTTACGTTCTGCCAAATACAAACAAAAGATTCGATTGGAAAGTCTGATATATTTCTTTCTTGGGACTCTCACATCATTTGAACCATAAAGTGAGAGGTCTTGAGACGTGAAAACTTGGGCAAATTAATATCATGTTAGGAAGAACTGGGAGCCGACATGGGTTTCCCCGCCCCACCCCCCTATAATGGACTGAGAGAATTGAAAAAAAAAAAAATAAGCCATGTCTATCAGACCATGGACTTCCTGTTTAGAGCCTTTCAATGGTTTCTGATCGTCCAGCCTAGAATGAAGTCCATGACTTCCTGCATGGCTCACAGGCCCTCCTTGAGCCGTTCTATACCTATTTCTTGCACCTTTCCCCACTGCCTCAAACGATATGCCCTAGGAACCCTGAGCTCATGACTATCCTCATGCACACACCATGCTGTCAGATGCCTCACTACCTTCACTGTTCTGTGCCTGTTCCACACTTCCTACTTCCGGTACTCCCATGAGTACTCACACCTAAGATTACTCAGGTGCTGTCTCCACCAGAAAGCCTTTCCTGAACCTGTGAGCTCCTGCGGTTGGGCTAAACGTCCCATTGCTACATTCTCAGAACCCCTTGTTTAGATGCTCCCTTACAGCACATCACATATTACATCGATGTTATGGCATTTTATGCTTTTTCTACCACTATTCTCTAAGCTCCTCCAGCAAAGCAAGGCCATGTTGTTTTTGTTTCCCTAGCATTCAACACAGGGCCTGGCACACAGTATTTACCTGATCCTTATTGGTTGAATTGGACTATTTAGGTAACTACCGCAAATTGTTGCAATTCAAACATGGTTTCATGGATAACTAGAATATTTCGAATGTGGCAATCATAAATACACTTTGTAGAGATCATCTGAACATGAAAGCTGTGCCAGCAAAAATAAAAATTAGATTTTACATCCATTAAGCATTTGAAATTCAGATTCGCCAATATTTATTAAGCACAGACTCTATGCCAGGCACTGTCATATTCTATATAATGCCCTCCTATTTGATAATCATATCAGATAGGAAGGCAGAAATACTAAATGACTCATCTCAGTTGACATAATCGATGAACTTCCTCACGCCCAGGTCTTCGGACTCTGCAGTCCTGACCACTTCTTCCATGACACGTGCCACACGATGTCATGATGAGAGTGACTAGAACATTTATGTGAAAGAGTTGACTATTGATACTGTTATGAATTATTTGTTGTATGGCTCAGTCTATCAGTCAGATAGAGATAACATATCACAAGAGTACTTTAAACATTCATATATTTCTTTCGTAAGTATACTGACTATCCAGTGCATGCCAGGCATTGTTCTGGGAGACGGATACAGCACTGAAAAAAATAAAAATACCTGTTGCTTTGAAGTTGACGTTCTAGTAAGGAAGAGCATACAACATTAAGTAAAATACATAGTATGCCAGACAGAGGGTGATGCAGAGGAGACATGGCATGCTGATGTGGAGATGGGATTGAAACTGTAAAGAGGTGACGTCACTGAAAAAGTGACATTTAAGCAAAGACTTAAAGCAGCCTGGAATTTCTGGGGAAAAATCTAAGGTGTCCTGCCAGACTAGCTCAAGGTCTTGGTGCTCTGAGTTTCCTCTGCCTGAACAGATCCCCCCGCCCCGGGTACCCTTAGGGGTCCTGCCCTCAGGTCTTCACCAAATGTCGGCTCAGTAGATAAACCTTCTCTGAAGTAGAAACCCAGCCTCCTTACCTGCCTTCTTTTTGGCCATTGATTTAATAAATAACTGACTTATTATTCATTTGCTTAGTGATTGCTGTATGTATGCCTCCTCTTTCCTTAAGAGCAGGGACTGAGTATGAGTGTGTGTGTGTGTGTGTGTGTGTGTGTGTGTGTGTGTGTGTGTTCACTTATGTTTTCCTAAGAGCCTACAATGGGACCCAGAAAGTATTTGTTAATGAATTATTATTGTGCCTTCTTTGTTTACAAAACTTCTTTCTATCTACTTTGCTTTGGCCACCCGTGTTTTGCCAGCAAAACCATAATCCTTTGTACTTTAGAGCCTTTGCTCACAGCCTACTCCCTAACCTACCATGGAGCACCTAATATTTGCCCTCCTGAAACCTTCTGCTGTTCATGTTACCTAGAATAGTCCAAATTATACTCGAATTATTATATTTCTATCATTATCCTTTTGCAGTATTTATATTTTCAGTAGATAAGACTCTGGAGTGAAACTGCTTGGATCTGAATCCTGGCTCCCCATTTTCCTAGGTGCATGAATCGAAAGAAGTGATTCAAGCTCTCAATACTCCAATTTCTTCAACCTTAAAACAGAAACGGGGATAATTATCTCAGAGATTTCTTGTGAGGATTCAATGAATTCCCATTTAACCCTCGGAGAACTATTTGGTAAAGAGCAATAACTCAATAAATGTGGATTACTATTATTCATGCTAAACGCTTAGTTATGTACCTAGATTAATGTCTAGCCATTGCACCTGGTGCAAGATACCTTGAGGTCAGTGGCCTGACTGGGTCACCGCTGTCATGCTAGCATGGAAACACACTGCCTGGCACCGTGCAGTAAACGTTTGTTGAATGAATAAATAACGCACAGCTAAGGATTATGTGCACATTAGTAATGCTGTCACTTCCAGATGCTAATCCACTGGAATTAACTCCCTCTTCAGAGGGTCTGCTTGTTCATTATATCCAGCTCTTGACTTTTCCAGTAAAACCAAAAACATCCAATGTGACTCCGTGTGACTATTGAATAACTTACTCCATTAGAAGATAAACTTTTGTTTGCTAGGATGATAAGGTTTTCTATTGTCTCTCTAACATCCATATTATTCGACTCCTGCCAAATAACATGGAATTCCAGAAGAAAGCACTTCATCGCCGTTACTTTGCAACTGGGCTGAAAAAAGAGTTACAAAGAACAATTTTGAAAAACAAATTATTTCTCCTTATTCATTTTCACATAAACATAATTTTGATTTTTTAAGTCAATCCAAGTATTGTACAAAGAAACACAACAGTCCTAAGAAGTTTCACATAGGAAACAGCTTGATTTTTTTTTTCTTTTGGTTTCGAAATCGAAACCAAAACAAACTGATGACAAAAAAATCAAGCAAGATGGTGATATGGCACTGAAGAAGGTATGTGGAATGAAAAGCCGTGGCGATCAAAGGCCACTTTACTCACTGAGAACATTTCCTCTGCGTGAGAGTGACGACACTGGCCTGAGACTCTCAAAACATTAAAAACATAGTATGTACGGAAGACTTTTTAGAATTAGACAGTACAGTTAACATTTTAAACAACGTAGCTGCCCATCATGCTATTCCTGCAAGTTCCAAAGTTCCAGAGGCAGAGGTGATTCCAAGAAGTTTATTAGAAAAATCAGCGCAGGGGCAATCCCTACTCACAGCCTGGCCAGATCAGAGAGGTACCTCATAGGTACCATGAAAATACGTTTCCCACAAGGGTTACTTTAACAAAACCTAAACTTAAAAGAAAAGAAGCATCGAACAAGTATCGGGGGGATTAGACCGCACCTCGTCTGACTCTGTTCTCCATGCCTTGCATGGTGCCAGACGCCCTGCGGGCACTGAACGAATGTTTACAGAAT
>NW_011889010.1:1901898-1906237 GCF_000151845.1 Pteropus vampyrus
GACTGCTTATCCTCCACAGCAGCTGCTCAGGATCGAAAGGGTAAATACTATCACCATGGAAATAATAAAATAAGTTATAAATAAAATAAAATCATAAAATAAATAATAATACCGAGGATCAGAAATGTTTAGTGACTTCCAAGGTAACACAGCTAGGAAGTGGCTGAGTCGGGGTTTAAATCTAAGTTTCAATCTAAGCTTTTTTTCTATGACCCATGAGCTGCAAGATTATCTTCTGGCAAAAAAAAAGCAATCTCAAGATGCTGAGTGTTGGTTGTTAATGGACTGCTTTCTACATTGAAAAAATGCAAAGAAAAATGGAAAATATGCTGAAGCGAAGGGAGGGAGACAATTTCTACGTGCAGCAGCACTAGCCAATGGGTTGACAAACATCTATTTTTCCTAGTTTCTGGCTATGGCTTCTCCTTGATGCTTAGAAAGTCTTGGTGGGGGTAAAACCTGCTGTTTCAGAGACGTTCTAATTGAGGAACAACAGAGAGAGGACTCACTATTCTGAAAGCACACAATATAGAGTTTGTTTTCCACAAGGTAAGGAAGCTGGGGGATTTGTTTCTTGATTTTTAGTGACCAATCCAGAGAAAAAGGACTGGCAACACGACTGGAATCATACATGCCTTAGACAAAGTCTGTGTACTAAGGAAACAAATCCAAGATCATTTCTGAATTCTGATAGGTTTTATGGGTTGTGTTTGTTTCTTTTCTCACATAGAGAGTAACCAGACAGAATCCTTTTCAATAATTGTAAAGATTCATGCAAAATGTAGAACATAAATGTATTTGAGCTATTTGCAGAAAATATGATTAAAGATGGTAATACATTATTGCACTGGAAATAAACGATATGTTGGATAATTTTAAATTGAATCAGTTAACCTGATTTTTGTATTTAACTGCATCATAATACAGCTGCATCACAAAAATGTATAACAAATTTTGTCTGACATTGATGGAAAAGGCTTTTATGTATTTTACGAAAATAGCATCTATGTAGCTCTTTGTCCCCAAGTCCCACAAGCTCAACAATTACTTCAATTCATTGATCATGTGTTGTAAGAACACACTAAAATCTATATTTAAAATCTATACATATTTCATTAAATTTTTGAAAATACACTACTTAGACTTTTGAAAACTGGAATAGCAATTTTGAAAAAAATAAACTATACTCACATGAACAGAACTTTCCGTATATAAAGTAGCATCAATATGTATAGACTGAAAGGAAACAAAATTAGATATGAAAGATTATGCATTGCTTCAGATATAATGAGAACAACCTATTGACAACATTACATTAAGCTTTTAAAATTAAATTCTTGATTTTGAGAGAATTGTAGATTCATGTGCAATTGTGAGAGAAAATACAGCGAGATCCCATGTACCTGTCACCATTTCCCCCCAGTGGTAATATCCTGCATAACCACAGCACAATAATATAACCAGGAAATTGCATTGATACAATCTACCCACCTTGCTCAGATTCTATCAGTCTTCTGTTCATTAAAGTTTGTGTGTGTGTGTGTGTGTGTAGGTCCATGTAATTTTATCAGATGTGTCAATTAATATAACCACCACCACAGTTAAGATACCGAACAATTCCATCACCATAAGGATCCTCCTGCTACAGCCACAACTGCCTTCCTTCCCACACATGTCACCACCCCCACACCTTACCCTTCTAATTCCTGGCAACCACTTCTCTGCTCTCCGTTGCTATGATATCATTTCAAGAATGTTACATAAATGGAATCATACAGTATGTAACCTTTTGAGGTTGGCCTTTTGAAAAAATTAATAAACTTTATTTTTTGAATGGCTGTAGGTTTATAGAACATAAGCAGAAAGTACAGACAATTCCAAATACATCTCTTTGCCCATCCCTCCCTATTACCCCTAGTATTACTATTTTGCATTAATGTGGTATATCTATTATAACTGATGAGTCATTAGTGACATATTTCTAGCTAAAGTCCATTGATTATGTGAGGGTTCACTCTTGGTGTTATACATTCTATGGATTTTAACAAATATATGATGACATGTAACCACCCTTACAGTATCATATGAAATAGTTTCGCCATCCTGAAAATTACCTGTGCTCCACCTAGTCATCCCTCCTTCTCCCCTAACCTCTTGCAACCAGTCACAATGTACCACAGTTTAACCATTCACCTGCTGAAGGATGTCTGTGTTGTTCTGAGTGTTTAGCTATTATAAATAAAGCTCTACGAACATTCATGTGCATATTTTTGTGTGAACACGTTTTCATTTCTCTGATAACTTGTTCAAGAGTAAAATTGTTGGATCATATGGCAAATGCATGTTTTGTTTTTTAAGAAACAGACAAACTACTTCAGAATTGCTACATGATTTTACATCCTCACCAACAATATATGAGTGATCCAGTTTTTCCACATTTTGCCAGCATTTGACATTATCACTAGTTTTTATTTTAGATATATTTATAGATGCACAGTGATAAGTCATTGTGGTTTTAATTTGCATTCCCTCAATAAAAACAGTCATTTATTGGCATTTCCTCTAAAAAAAAAAAAAAAAGACATAAGATAATGTATTTCTTTCTTCCTAACCTGCATGCCTTTTTTTTTCTTGCTTTATGGCTTTTATTTCTTTTTTCTTGCTTTACTAGTTTAGCCAAAGTTCCAGTACTATATTCAATAAGAATATAAGAATGGTGAGAGAAGACATCCTTATCTTGTGCCCAATCTTAGGGGAAAAACACTCAGTCTTTCCTTGTTATGATGTTAGCTCTAGATTTTTCATACACACTCTGTATCAATTGAAGAAGTTCTCCCTCTAGTCTGTGTTTTCTGAGAAATTTTATCACGAATAGGTGTTTTATTTTTTAAATGCTTTTTCTGCATCTATTAATATGATCACATAACTTTCTACTTTAGCTTGTAGATATGGTGGATTACATTGATTGATTTTCAAATACTGAACAGGTCTTGCATACCTGGAATAAATCCCATTTGGTCATTGGTAGATTTGATTTGCTAATATTTCATTGAGAGTTTTTGTATCTAAGTTCATTAGAGATATTTGTAGTTTTCGTTTTTGGTACTTTGTCTGGTTTTAGCATCAGGGTGATACCTGTCTCCTAAAATGAGTTGGAAAGTGTTCCCTCTTCTGTTTTTGAAAGAGACTATAAAATTTGTGTCAATTTTTCTTTAAATGTTTAGTAGAATGCTGTAGCAAAACCAGCTGGGCCTGGAGATTCTTTTTTGGAAGCTGACATATGGCAAGTTCAATGTCTTTAATGGCTATACAAGTTTTTGGATTATCTATTCCATCTTTGTTATGTTTTGGTAGTTTGCAATTTTGAGGAACTGGTCCATTTCTACTAAGTTGTCAAATTTACCAGAGCAAAGTTGTTTATAGTTTTTCTTCATTATTCTTTTAATGACTACAGACAGGTTCTGTAGTAATTGTCCCCAACTTCAATCCTGATATTGATGGTTCGTGTCATCTCTCTTTTTATTTTTGTCAGTCTCTAGAAGTTTATCAATTTTATTGATTTTTTTCCAAATAATGAGCTTAGTATTTCACTGATTTTTCCCTATTGTTTTCCTGAATTCTATTTATTAATGTCTGTTCTTATTTTTATTATTTCCTTCTTTCTTCTTGCACTGGGTTCATTTTGATCTTCTCTTTCCAGTTTCTTGAGGTAGGAATTTAGATTGTTGATCTGAGATCTTTCTTCTTTTCTAATAGAATCATTTAGGTTTATAAATGCCCCTCTTGGTCATGCTTTAGCTGAATCCAACATATCTTGATATGCTGCATTTTCATTTTTATTCAGTTCTACGTATTTTTTTAATATCCTTTGAGACTGAACTTTTTGACCCATTGGATATTTAGAAGTGTATTATTTAAGTTCCAAATGCTTGGAGATTTTCTTGTTGTATTTGTGTAATTGACTTCTACTTGATTCCACTGTAGTCAGAGAACAACATACTCTGTATGATTTCAGTTCTAATAAATTTGTTTGTTTGTTTTATTTCCCAGAACATGTTTGGTCTTGGTGAATGGTGCTTGAAAAAGTATTTACTCTTTGTCGTTCGGTGAAGTATCCTATCTATGTAAATTCGATATTGTTGGTTGAGTCTATTGTCTAGTTTTTCTATATCCTTTCTGATTTTCTGTCTAGTAGCTCTAATTGTTACTAAGGAGGTGATAAAGTACCTCAACTATGAGCGTGAATTTGTTTTTTCTTTCAGTTCTATCAGTTTTTGTTTCATGCATTTGAGGCTCTGTTGTTTGGCTCTATTGTACACATTTAAGATCGTTATGTTTT
>NW_011889010.1:1906287-1942496 GCF_000151845.1 Pteropus vampyrus
ACAGGTTCTGTAGTAATTGTCCCCAACTTCAATCCTGATATTGATGGTTCGTGTCATCTCTCTTTTTATTTTTGTCAGTCTCTAGAAGTTTATCAATTTTATTGATTTTTTTCCAAATAATGAGCTTAGTATTTCACTGATTTTTCCCTATTGTTTTCCTGAATTCTATTTATTAATGTCTGTTCTTATTTTTATTATTTCCTTCTTTCTTCTTGCACTGGGTTCATTTTGATCTTCTCTTTCCAGTTTCTTGAGGTAGGAATTTAGATTGTTGATCTGAGATCTTTCTTCTTTTCTAATAGAATCATTTAGGTTTATAAATGCCCCTCTTGGTCATGCTTTAGCTGAATCCAACATATCTTGATATGCTGCATTTTCATTTTTATTCAGTTCTACGTATTTTTTTAATATCCTTTGAGACTGAACTTTTTGACCCATTGGATATTTAGAAGTGTATTATTTAAGTTCCAAATGCTTGGAGATTTTCTTGTTGTATTTGTGTAATTGACTTCTACTTGATTCCACTGTAGTCAGAGAACAACATACTCTGTATGATTTCAGTTCTAATAAATTTGTTTGTTTGTTTTATTTCCCAGAACATGTTTGGTCTTGGTGAATGGTGCTTGAAAAAGTATTTACTCTTTGTCGTTCGGTGAAGTATCCTATCTATGTAAATTCGATATTGTTGGTTGATTCTATTGTCTAGTTTTTCTATATCCTTTCTGATTTTCTGTCTAGTAGCTCTAATTGTTACTAAGGAGGTGATAAAGTACCTCAACTATGAGCGTGAATTTGTTTTTTCTTTCAGTTCTATCAGTTTTTGTTTCATGCATTTGAGGCTCTGTTGTTTGGCTCTATTGTACACATTGAAGATCGTTATGTTTTCCTGGTGGATTAATCTTTTACCATTATATAATTTCCCTCTTGACTCCAGTGACGTTATTTGCTGTGAAGCCTACTTTATTTGATATTAATATAGCCAATTCTGATTTTTAAATTATTGTGTGCATATGTTCAATTTCCTAGAGCTACTGTAACAAAGTATCATGAAGTAAGTGGCTTAAAACAACAATTTAGTCTCTTGTAGTTCTGGAGGCCAAAATAAAGGTATCAATAGGGCCATGCTCCCTTTGAAGGTTCTAGAGAACAACCTTCCCTAGCTCCCCCAAGCCTCTAGTGCCTCCTGGCAATCCTTGGCCTCTCTTGGCTTGTAGCTGCATCAATCCTATCTTCTTTGGCTTGTGGTTACTTCCATTCTCACATGACCTCTTTATTGTCAGTCTCTCTGTGTCTTGTCTTCCTACAAGGACACTCATCATTGGATTTAGGGCCCAACCCACTCCAGTATGACCTTCTCTTAACTAAGTATATTTGCAAAGACCCTATTTCCAAATGAGGTCCCATTCTGAAATTCTGGGTGTCAAAATTCACATTCATAAATTTTGAGGGGACATTATTCAACTCACTACAAATAGTATATTTTTCTCTCTTCTTATTTGCAACCTACCTATGTCATTGAAGTGAATTCCTTATAGACAAGCAATAAGTTGGTTTGTGTTATCTATTTGGCCAATCTCTGTCTCCTATTTGTATTTTCTTTCTCATCTCCTTCTCGGATGTTAATGCTAGGAATGCTGAATCTTTCACTGTCTCAAAGATCCCTGAGGCTTGCTTGCTTTTCTTTCTTTCTTTTCAGTCTGACTTCTCTCTATTATTCTATCTTCAAGTTCACTGTCTTTCCTTCATCATATTTTTCTGCTAATGAGCCTCTCCAATTGGCTTCGTATTTCAGTTATTATATTTTTCATTTCCGTAATTTACATTTGGTTCCTTTCACATATTGTATTTCTCTGCTAAGACTTTCCATGTTTTTCAGTTGTTTCAAGAATATTTCTAATTGCCTGCTGGCACATTTTTATGATGGCTACTTTAAAATCCTTATCAAATAATTCCAACATCTAATCCATGTCACTTTCAGAGTCTGTTGATTCTTTTCTCATTCAAGTTGTGATTTTCCTGCTTCTCGATATGAGAGATTTTCAATTCTATTCTGGCATTTTGGCTATTACATTAGGAGACTGTGGTCCTATTTAAATCTTCTATTTTAGTGGGCAGCCACCCTGGTTAGGTTTAGCATGCAGGTTCTGACCTATGTTTGTGTGCTGGGATTCCAATGAGAAGTTAATTTTTAGAATCTTTGAGGTGCTAATTTGGAAAGATGGCTCATGTCAAACCCCTGGGACTCCCAAAGGCCCCTATTGTGTCACCCACTGTGGGCCGAAGGCACTGCCCTGCAGAGCTGTCAATGGGCTCCTCTTCTCTCTGCCCTGCAGGTTCTACCAGGCCCACTGGCATCTTCAGGTGAGACAGGGGGTTCTCTAGCCCACAGAACAGAGAGGCTACCCCTGGGTCAGGCCATTGCTCCTGCAAGTGCCACAAAGACGCCTGGTTTTGAATCTCTGGTCTGTGGTGGCAGAGAGCTCTTCATGCTGGGCCACTTATAATTGAGCTTTAAAGATAATTAGAATCTGAAAATTATAAGTAAACGATTTCATCTGAGGCTTTACAAGGCTCACAGATTTCTATAAAAATATTACAGTTTCAAGTAAGATTTCATTAAGACTGACAGCAAAACACAGGGAGAGGCAGACTCTATAGCAATTATACCAGATATTTTATGGAAAAACAAATACTTACTTGAATAAGATTTTCAAATTTTTGCAAATCTCTTATTACATACTGCCAGTTTGACTCTGTTTTAGGAAGACCTGCACTGACACGGCTGAAAGAAAAATCAAAAAGTAAAGCGTTTTGAATGAACATAGTATTATCTTGATGAATACTAAAGGCAAAAGAGCAATCAAGATTTTTATTCTGACTAGTGAAAAGATGTTATCCTTGCCTTTGTGCATTCAACAGCCTCGTAGATGAATAGAAACATCGAACACATAGTACATACAGCCTTGACACGTTAATGGGGACTGACAAATCTGGATTAAAGAAAAGCTTAATTTGGAGGAATAACTTATAAAAACCTGGTGCAATTTATTACAATGAAATAAATACAGTGCCTGACATGCGGTAGTACCCAGGAAATATTTTCGAATGAATTACTAGTTTTAAGTAGAGGTCCCATCAGACTTTCAAGTCTAATAAGCAGGTAAAATTCTTAACATAAGCAATAATCATCTTCATGTAATGTTTTTGATAGTAAAGATTCTTTACAGTAGATTAATATACCCCTGTATGAGGTTCACGTTATTACTATGCTTGCAGCAGCTTTATCTATAAACATTACAGACTTTAGTCCAACCTAGGCTGAATGATCATACGCTTACTCACTTTGGGAAAACAGCAATTTAATATCGAGACAAAAGATACATACATATACTGACCAAGTGACTGTAGAATCATTCCTAGAGCTTCAGGAAAAACAGTTGCACCAGATGGATTTTAATAGAAACACGAGAACCAATGCTAATCTTTTTTGCCAGCAAGATTTACCTGCATAAATCTATGGTTCCCCACCCCGCGAAGGCATCAGTAGAGTAAAACTGAACTGAGTCCGATTACATAACTACAGGTCGGGTGCTTAGACCAAGGGGGTACAGTGTATTAGCTGCATCTAAGAAAGAAGTTAACAGGGATAGAAAAATATGAATATTTGTTAGGAGGAAAAACAAAAGGTTTGAAGAAAGAAAGAAATGTTTACAACTAAACTAGGATAGAGCTCAAAAGACAGGAAAAGTCAGTGTCAGGAAATAGATAAACAAAGTAACATGGGTGAGCCTTAAATATCTATCTTTTTACTGCAATTAAAATCATGTAGGATATTAATAAGGAAAGGGCTTCCAAGTTTAGTTAGATACCAAGAGGTCCAATTCATTTGGAGGATACAATACTTGTTTCTGTACTACCAGAATAAAGAAGTGCTCAATTGGGTGTTCACAAGCCTCTTCCGAGTCTCCATAATCTGCCCTCTAACGTACTCCAAATACTGACTGCCTAACGTATGAGCAACTGAACACAAACCAATTTAATAGAGAAGATATTGAAGAATAATGATCATGGCCATCAGCATGATGATATTAATGCCTAAAGATAAAATTACCCCAAAATGAAGACATGAATGCCAGCCTCGGTTAAAAAGTGACTGTTCAGGAGTAAACACAAATAGCACTGGATGGACGTACTTCTCAAATATGGTTTCTGAAAAATATAATCATAGAGAAAATGGTTAAAATGTTTTTTTAGTTAAAAAGTAGTGTTTAAATTAATAGTTTATCATGTCTTTAGATCAAAATTTAAGAATTAGTGTTCCTTATTAAAATTAATAAAACTAGAATTTATTTATTTTTGCTCCCCCTACTACCTCCAGCTCTGTTTCTCATGGGCAAAATTCTTTAAAATGATTTTAATAGATACTAATTTTAAGATAATTTACGTATCTACTAACTTCACCACTATTATTTTTCTAGTACCCTTAAAATCCCTCTCATTCTTCTTTCATTTTTAATAGTCCAATGTATTTTATACAATGTAGATTAACAACATAGGTTTACTAGTTCTATCTTAATTTCATGTAACCATATGAATATTAATTACATTTAGAGGAAAACTGGATAGAAATAGAACCAATAAAAATATTGCCATCCCAAGAGCCATTAGATAGTAATTTTTCTTGGTGATTTAGGAAAATCACTTAACTTAGAACTTCTTAGAGTCTGATACTTATGTCTGCCTCTTTCATGTTGTGAAAGCTTTAAAACTTTGGATAGCAGTGCTGATGGCCCCCTTAACCATGGAAAATCTGGACTTCATTTAGTCTACATGGAAGGGATGAGTACCACAAGGCCTTGTCCTCAAAGACTGCACAGCTCTCTGAGGAGACAGACACTTAAAAAACAAAACAGGGTGAGATAAGTGAAATAATGTAGTTATGAGGACAGAAAGAGCATATCAGGGTTGTTAACAGTTTTAAAAAAACTTATTTTATTTACTTTTTAAAAAGAACAATCCATGTGTGAACAGACACCTGTGACATCCCAAGATGTTTTAGAGAAGAATCATATCAGGAAGTATCTGAGATTTAAGTGACCTTTTAGGAAAAGTCTCCAAAATATCTTCATCTAATTTTTCTTACCGAAATTCTCATTACTCAATGCCAGGGTAAATCCTTAAATACTGAAGAAGAGCTGGCTATGGCAATGAGTTTCCAGCAACCATCCATCCAGAATACTTCCTACAATACAATCCAGGGGAAAGAATGATCCATTAAAAACACAAGTGGACTAGCTGGGGGCAGGGAGAAAGGAAAGGGAATTATTATTTATTGAGCATCACTTTTTCATGGGTGCTCCATTAAGTCACTTAATATGTGCATCACATTTAATCCTCACTGCAGTCCTGTGGGGTAGGGGTAGCAGCATTTGGATAAGCTGCTTGGACCCCACAGCAAGGATAAGACAGCCAGGATTTGAGAACAGCTCTATTCGATTACAAAGACCAACCCTTTCCACTATTATGTTCCTGAATTGGCAAATTCCAAAGCTGTATCAGTGAAAAGAAGAAGCAAATATATACCTGGATTCATGTAAATTGACTGTGTTCATTTAATTTACAGCAGAAATAGCTGCTTCTACAGACATAAATAGATGTCTTCAGTCTTTGAAACTGTTAAAGGGAAAACTTCAGGCCCAAAATGATGTCCCTTGTGCTAAAGTCCAGGATAACAAACCTAGATTTAATACCTTACGTAATTACTGTTTCAACCTCACTCAGAAATATTATCTTAATCAACTGGTCTGGAATTTTCTGGACAACAGCAACGAGGTAATTCATCATGTTGGCCCTCTCCATTCCCTATAATAAGAAGGTGCAACCTACATGATGAAAACTGCCTTCCTTCCACCCTCACCCCCAAAAAAGATGTCCTAAATATAATCCTTTCTTTCATTAATAGCTCTTTGCCCCACCCTTCTTCCTATAAAAACTTTCTATTTTGTACAACTCCTCAGAGCACCCCTGCCAGCAGTTAGATGGGATGCTAGATTCATGAATTGCTGAATTGCTTAAGAAAGCCAATTAGATCTTCAAATTTACTCAGTTAAATTTTATTCTCTAACAAAATAAAACACTCTTAACCGAAACATTATTAGAGATTTTCATAAGTGACAGAATTCTATGTTTTCTCATTCAAAGAAGTGAAGAATGTGAAGATTACACATTCCCATATTTGACTCCATTTTATTAAAAAATTTTAAAGCCAAAATATATAACACATAAACAATAATTTTTTTCTTTTTTTTAAAATAATATGTATTTGTTGACCTCTCCTAAAAAATCAAAATCTACATCTCTCGACATAAATATTCACTGCAATTAATTCTATAAAACTCAAATAATTATTTTATTTTTAGATATTTCTGAAATATAAAAATGATTGCTCTCAAACTACACGATATGTAACTCTTAAAAGGAAAAATCAACATTATCTAGGTGTCAAACAACATACTACAAGAGTATATCCAATAGGAACGCCTCTTTTTCTACAAAGACATTAAATCTAACCCTTCTATTATATATGATCCCAATCACCCATTAACTAGTTTAATTAAGGCAAATTCTCCTTATTTCTCTCATCTCAAAACCATTCTTTTTTGTCCATATTATCTCAGTGCTTCAGTTTTTTACAAAATTTCAAAATTATCTTTGTAATTTCATCTAAAGCCTCTTATATTCCCCACCTCCTTTTTCATTGTGGTATCTCAGACTCTACATTATTCCAAACACGGTATTTACTGACTTGGGAGTGAGCAGTACTAAGAGTGAGACAATGGTTAATAAGGCCTCGGAAGCAACTGGAGTAAATGATGGAGATTTCAGTCCTAGGCTTTGGCAGCCATGAATCTCACATGAGCAGCGTGTTTAATTCTTACCCATGTCACTGTGGATTTTCACCGCCTGCCCAACTATCTCCAGCTGACATATGTCAAGGAAGACAAAGTGCCTTAGCCAGAATGTTCCTTGCCAAGCATAGTTGAATGAGTAGAATAAAATAATGATAATGGAGGCCGGTATAGATGAAAAGGAAACTTTTACAACTGGATTATCATTTGACGAATACTGATGTGGTTTATCTGAGCTGACAGCAAAAATCAGGTTTTCATAGCAGCTTCAAAAGCATTCAACCTGCCACTTACAATAGTTCTGTGAATTGATTTTACCAGAAGTGTGTGGTGGGTGTGTGTGTGTGTGATCCTAGTGAATCGAAAAATGTGAAAAGATAAAATATTCTATTCCTTTCTCTTTGGCCACGTCTCAATGTTAAATGCTAACATAATTATTAATGATGGTGACATTGATTAGACTAAGTGTTGTTTATCTGGTGCTTACAGGTTTACAAAATTATTTCATATACGTTATTACATTCAATTCTGGCAATATCTTTATGTTACAGATATTACTCTTATTTTACAGTGAAGAAATTGAGGTTCTGAGAGGTTAAGTGATTTGCTTCAGATAAATGTCACATATATAGATATTAAAAATTTCTCACAACCTAGTTTGGGCAGAAGGAGGGGTGAGAGACATTTCATAAATTCTGAGGTTGAGAAGTGTAGGCCCTTTATTATAGACAGTATCTGACCCATCTCAAGTGAAAAATAAAAAGCTACTGCTTTCCAATAGTTTAAACACAGGTGTTTCAAACTGTTCCAATGCAAAACAGAACTCACAGTCTTTCACATATATTATCTCATTTGACTCTCACAAAAAAAATAAAACCCAAAAATCAACTAAACAAAAAAACCTGTTAGAGAGACGTGTCTGAAACCAGGTTAATTACCTTCTGAGAAAGCAAATATAGGGCTGAAATAAATTGTCCACTTCCTTTACTGTCATATTTTTGGAGAACTATGGAAGTAGTGTTTAATCCTGGCATACTAATTGCATACGGTCATAAAATGCCCTCGTAATCAGCATCTTTGAAGGTTTGTCCTTCATTCACCTGGGTGCCTGCATCCGGGAATGAAAAAAGACTAAGTCCCAGGCTACTCTCAAGGAGTTCGTAGAGTTTAAACAAGAAATTTTTTGGAATCCTGCAATCGCATCTTGCTGCAGTGTTTGTTGACTTTATGGCAGCATTGCTATGTTAGCAGAATGTCACTGACACGGGCAAGACATCGGGAATAGTGGACATATGTAAAATAAATTTAAACAGACTCAGCAACAAAAGAAGAGTTATAAGTATTGGTTTAGGCGGTAAAGACGTTCATTTATTCACTCAAAGAAAAACAAAAATGAGGGCAAACCTAGGTTGAGTGCTTATGTGGACGACAAGGAATGTAAGATAGCACAGCTGTCCTTTATTGAAAGGTAGGCCTACATGCAGTGTTATATTCTCGACGATTCCTCCGATTTTCTCAGTTAATTAGAACTAAAAGTCATCAGCAGAAGGTGAGGATGGGAAGGAGGTGTTAAGGGTTGAGGACAGAGGAGAATATATGAAATAGCCATCAAGATAAGTAGGAGAATGAACAAATGTAAGTATGATATGACAGCCATGCCCATTGAAAGTCCACGGTTGTGAACGGTCAGAAAGTAAGATCAGTCGACATGCTTGTGTGTGTTTTCTCCAGTCACATTAAGCTGCAAGGAAGAGGCAGGCCTGGGATAGGTAGAGAACTGGATTTCGTCATGATTGCGTATGCCAAGAGAGAGGCAAGGGCTTGTAGAGTATATATAAGGGGGTATAAGGGAGCTATGTCCAGGAAATTTGATTTTCTTTTTTTTATTATAAAACTTCATGGAGGAAGTGTTGTTGGAGTCATACCTTAAAAAATAAGTAGATTTTAGCTATGAATTAAAAAGGAGAGAAATAACATTCTAGGCGGAGGAAAGCCTGAGCAAGGACATACACAACATAGCGTGTATTCAGAGAAAAGTGAGTCATCTGATAACAGTATGAAAGAAGTGGTAGGTAAGAGCTGCCATTGTATAAAGAAAGAATTGGTAAGCATTTTCTCTAAAGGACCAGATGGTATTTCAGGCTTTGTAGGTCTTACAGTGTCTATCACAACTACATAACTGCTATTATAGTGTGAAAACAACCATAGACAATACATAAACGAACGGGTATGGCTGTGTTCCAACATGACTTCATTTTTCAAAACAGACAGTTGGTGAATTTGACCCGTAGTCTATAGTTTACAGACCTCTGACTCCTGTAGATCTCTTAATCAGTCTCATTTGAGTATAGCTGAGAAACTGATATCTTTAAATGTCTCAAATTAATAGTACTAGCATTTTTCAGTAATTGCTTTCAACTGACACCAATATTATGAAATTTTCAAATATAAAATTTAAAGAGACAAAAAATGTGTTTACTAGTAAGTCTAAAAGGAATCCATTATAAACTGTTACCATGGTTACTATGATTTTTTAAAAATTAATTCATACAAATATAAGATCTGAAGTTGGTATTTAATTCTCTCATAAGGCCACACAACACGTTAATAAAACCTATAAATTTCCCAGTTTACCAAAACAACAAAAATAAATGACTAAGGTGTTTCTTCTTTTAAAAGTTACCATTTCATACAAGGTTTACAAAATATATGTATTTTATACATATATTTTTAATAAAACAACATATAAGTTCTTGGGAATACTTAAAACAAAAATAAGATAGATTGCTTAATAATATTGAAATACTTTCAAAGCAAACTGTAACCATTTAAATGTCTATACTGCTTAGGACAAAGGCAGTGATAAAATTTGAACACTTTAGTTACCGTGACTACTCAAAAATCATTAATTAAATAGATGGTATTATAACTAATGAATATAAAAATACATCAGCAAATTTATCATCTATGACAATGATGATGCATATAAGCAGCTAGAGGGCATAAACAGTAAATGTTCTTACCAACTTCTGACCGCAGTTCTATGTGGCAACATGTTCACATGCCTTTTTTTCTTTTTAAATCATTTGGTGCAAATGTTTTTGAAAACTGTTTTGTAGAAGTGTTTTTGAAAAATGCAAGCTAGTACAATTCTCTAAGGCAGGCATAATGGATACCTTCTTCAGAGCAGCACAGCTATGATTTTTAACCTACGGTATAGAAATAGTCAATGAGATCTGTTCCTCTAGCCTAGATTCCCAAAGCACTGCATTCAGAAAACCTGGGAAAGGTGAAGAAATACCTTCACATCACAGTACGAAATGACAGAGTTGGAAATTATGAGATAAATCTAGAAATTCCAACATAGTATGGAGAAGGAACTCCAGAAAGGGCAAAGAAAACACAATAATCACAAATATGATAAAATAAAATTTTATACAATTGGAAGAAAACACTAGCTGTCACACCAAATGGGAATAAAGAGGATAAATGAAAAATGGTAATTTTAAAATACATTTCTTAATTACTAAAAAAAAAAAAAAAAATGCTAATCGCACCCAGGAAGCAAAAACAAGTACTTGAAGGACAAGAATCAGAATGAATCTGATCATGGTACTTACAAGACAATAGAACAAATTTTCAAACTCTGAGGGAAAATGAATTTGAAACTAGAAAGCTACCAGCATTTGGGAAAGAGGGCAAAGAACATGCCTTCATACTAGACCTTAGAAAATATAAGATAACATAGAACGTGAAATAATTATGTGAAAATGTATTCCAAGAAAAAAAAAATGTTATCCAAGAAAAAAAGAAAAAGATGTGGGATTTAAGAAGGTATGGAACATAAAACAAGTTAACATATTTGGGTCTAAATAACTAATGACAACTTTTTTAAAGTACTTTTTTAAACCTCATTCATTCATTTTGCAAAAATGTGAGTTTTTGTGGTTAGAAACCTTGATTATCTTGTTTATGACTATACCTCCAACACATAAAAGCATACATAATACATTATAAGCACCTATGACGTTGGTCGGATTGGATTTTTCATTTGTTCACAACTACGTTGCCCCTGTTCTCACAACTATCAGCCTGTTAGCTGTACCTGCCTCCCTCTCTAGATTTCCCAGTCACTTTAATATTATCCTAAATAGCACCCAAAGTTTCCCTCACATTTCATCTTTCTGCTATTTTCATTTTGCCAATTTAAAATTCCAAGCTCCAGAGTATTGCTGGAAACAAGAAGCCATTATAATTTCTCGTAGCTGTAACCTCTAACAGACCTTCTCTACCTCGTACATCCTCGCTCTCTCCAAAATTCTCCCCGATACTTTTAAAATCCACTTTATTAGGTATAATTTCAAGATAATAAAATATACCCATTTTAAGTATATGGTATGCAGAGTTTTGACAACTGTATACATCTGAGATATCACAACCATGATCATGATATAAAATATATCTATAATCAAATTTCTCTCGTGCCCCTTTGCAGTCACTCCAACCCCAACTACCGACATGAGACAACTATTGACCTAGTAAGTACTTTTTCAAATAGCGACGCGGAAAAAAAGTCATGAATAATCTCCATGTGGGAAAAAACGTGAGAAGAGGAAGAATGAAACTCATGTTAAGATGATTATTGTATTTGGGGAATAAAAGTAGATATATCATTATAATTTCCGAACAACAACGAAAAAAAGGAAAATGAGGCAAGAAACTTAAACAATCTAACAGGAGGTGATAGAAGGAAGAAAAGGAAAATTAGACAAAGAAAGCACAGTAAGAAATATACATAAAAAGTAATGCGGCAGTAGTCAGTCTAGACATACAAGTACATCCACCCACACACGCAAAATGTGATAAAAACTGTATTTGCTAACTAAAAGACAGATGCTAAAATTGTGTTTAAAACAGAGAGGGAGAAAGACAAATTTTAAAATATGCTATTAATGAGAAATGGAACAAAAATAAAATGGTACAAAAAGCTTGAATGCAAGAACAGAAAAGGATATGTTAAGCAAATGTAAGTATGATAATAATAATACCAGAATAATTAGAATTCAAGTGATAAGTACTAAGCAATACAAAGGATAATGCACAAAGATATGTTACAATCCGCAAGAAGATATAATAGTCATGAAACTTCAAACGGCTAACTATATAGCTTCAAAGTATGTAAAGGAAAAATAAATTGGTAATAAAGATTTTAGAACATTTTACAGAAATTTATGCATAAGTAAAAATGAGTAGGGCTATGATCTGTGGTATACAAGTAATCTGGCTCTCAAAAAAAAAAACACACTGATTTGTAGCATTTGCCAATTTCTGCTGTATAAATATCCCACCACACTGATTTCAAGACAATGATTTAACAACTGGTTCACAAAATGCCTGAATATTTAACCATAGGCTCTTACAAGCCAATTAGAGCTGGCTCCAGCATACCACTGCCTGTGGTAAAATTAAAACACAATGAATGTTTTAAGTAGTATGTATGTATATTAGATTAAATAAATATAAATAGATTAAAACATTCTACCCTAGAGGAATAGCACATTAAAAAATAAACACAGAACATTCATAAAAGGTTGTCTATGCCTAGACATAAAGCATTTATGTGTTAGACCAAAACAGTCCCAAAAAATTACAAAAATCTAAATTGTACCTGCAACATTTTATGATCATGAATCAATAATATCAATAACATTGGATTATTGAATTGAAAAATATTAAATTATAATATCAATGATATTAAATTAAAAATCAATAATAAAATAAAAAATTTTAAAAATCTATTCACTGATAAATGAATAAATGATCCTTTTAAATAATACTAATATAAAAGAAGAAGTCAATTTGGAAATTATACTTCATTAAAATACCTGTTGAATATGGCAAAAGCATAATCACAGAGAATTTTATAGTTTCTCATAGAAAACAGTTAGATTGAAATGTTTTATTATGAGTTAATCTTAAGAATCTATAAAAATAATAAAGAAAATAGAATAAAATGTTACCAAAAATAAAAACAGAAGTTGATCAAGTAGAAAATGTAATTAGTAAAATTAAGAGATCGTTCTCTGAAAAATAAATCTGACCAAAACTAAAAAGAAAAGAAAGTCTCAAATTATACACATTAAAAATGCAGAAGGGGCCATTATTAGTATAATTTTTGTAAATTATATGTTCATACAAATCAATTTAAATGTTCACTTTCTAAGAAAATATATATTATCAAAATAGACTCAAGAAGAAGAAAGCCTGGTTAAGGATCAGTCTAAATATATGTAATAAGAAGACTGATTTCTTTAAGAAGATCTTACCAAACACTCAGGGAACTTATAAATCCTTATGGTAATATAAGATTACTCTAATTCATGGGCACCACAATCTGATATCAAAACTATATAATGATATCGTAAGAAAGAAAAGGATACAGCAATCTTTTATATGAATATAGATGCAGATTTCCAAAATAAAATATGAACAAATTTCATCAAGCAGTGTGTTAGCAGAATAAAATTATATGACTAAATTTTATTCTTGAAACGAAAGGATGGCTACCATCAGGAAGCTTATTAGTACATTCACTACATTAATAGATTAAAAGAGAAAAGTCATGGTTGCCTTTGCAGAAGGAAAAATATCTGACAAAATTCAACATAAATCCTTGAAACAAAAAACATTGAAATATTCACCAGCTGATAAAGAGTGTCTAATACAGACCTGTAGGCAACCTGTCTGGGTCATGTTCTCTAAGAACAGGCACAGAATAAGGAGACGCACAATCAGGGCTGCCAGTCAACACCGATGTGGTCACAGCTGCGTGGGTTCAAGTTCTGGCTCTGTTTTACTCTCTAGGTGACATCGAGACATGTATATACCTTAGTTCTTTTTTTCCCCCCAAATCAGCAAAATGGAGATGATTATGGAAGAACTTCCAATGATTATTATGAAGATTATTATGAAGGTTAAATTTTACATGTAAAGCACTTTAGATTGTGCACGAGGCATAATAAGGCCTCACAATCTATTCATAGTATATTGGCATCTCATCGAGAACCTTTGAGAAAAATAGGGCAGGCAGCATTATTATTAGCCTCATTTTAGCAATAAAGAAAGTAAAAGGTGGAGAAATTAAGTAATTTGCCCAACATTACACATGCCAAGAAGAAATACCATTAGAGTTTAGTCCTGGTTCTTTCATTCACTTATGCATTCCTTAAATATTTATTGAGTCCCTACTATACGTCAGTCACTCTTCTAAGGATACAGCATTGAAGGGGGAAAAAAAAAACAGAAAGTCAGAAAACAAACAAGTAATTATATAGTATGACTGATGGCATACTCAATTATCATGGAGAACAACAAATACAGTGTATGTGAAATTAACCCCTGTTTTACATAGGATGGACAAGAAAGGCCTCACTAATCAGGTGACATCAAATTCAAGCAGAGACCTAAAGGAAGAGAGTCAGCAAACAACATCTGAGGAAATAACTTTCCAGTGTGGGGGAAGGTGCTAGGAAAGGCAGGAGGCTAATTCATCCAGAAATTCAGGAGGTGAGACCGGGGTTAGGTAGGGGAGGGTGGGGAAGAACTTGGGATTGCACTGGAAACCCCATTTAAGACATGTTGAGCCCAGGGAGGATGCAAACTGCCTTAGGTTTTAAAAGCCACACTCTGGCTGCCTTACTGAGAAAGGCTGTAAGGGCAAGCATGGGCGTAGGGAGGCTACAGGAGGGCTGCTACCATAATTCATGGCAATCATAATGAAGATGGATATAGATGCATATTTTGAAGGTACGGGATCTGCTGATGAATTGGATTTTGAGGATGAGAGAAAACATCCTAGAGGAGATGACAAAAATAGATTACCTTAGAGGATGATTAAAGTTAGCCGATCTGAGAAAGGAGAAAAGGGCTTTCCAGGCAGAGGGAGAATAATGGGCATGACACCAGGAAGCATGCAGGTCAACTCCATGCACTTCAATTTCGCTAGCGCATTAAGTTGGAGAAAGGGTGTGGTGGCCGCACAGCGGTGAGAAATGCGTTAAATCACCGAGAACCATGCCTGACTGCAGAATTCGCTGTTCACTGTGTTCGTGAGTGCAATGGCCTGATCACATTAGTGTTTGATATAGATCCTGACCACCGTGCAGAGGAGGCATGTAAAGGACACAAGAAAGAAGGTGGGAAAATGAGTTAATTATTATGACAGTTGTCTTTATAAGGGGCTAAACTGAGGAGGCAGTCGTAGGAACTGAAAAATAGTCATAGTATTGCTTAATGGGGTAATACTTCTCAGCAAAATTGGCAGCTTTCATCGGCTGTCTGGGGATGCAGGGTGAGGGACGGGAAGAGTCTCGGATGACTAACACATTTTATGGTTTGGAACGTCCGGGCTTGGGGGCCACTCGTTGAGACTGGACGTGACACAGGACTGGTCTGAGGGGACGATGACTCATCCGGTAGCCGACACGTTAAATTTTAAGTTTCGGAGGCCGGTGGGTTAGCAAAGAAATGTTGGATGACAGATGAATATGCAAATTAGAAGCTCAAGAGATGGCAGAGCTGGCGATTGGCTTAAAACCATGAATTCGGAGATCAAGCCAGAAGAGCATGTAAAGAGAAAACTGCAGTAAGAAAAAGAAAGAACAACAATCTTTAACCTTTCTTCAGATAATGGCTTCAGTGAAAGGCTTCTAATTGCTTCAGGTTATTGGTCACAGCAAATGTGATCATACAGCAAGCAATTACGGCACTCTTCGTGTAGCATTTTTCCTTGAGTGTAAGAAGAACGTTTTTTTCAATTTGAATGTTTCTGAAATTGAGTCACATCTTATAAATGATCTCTATCCTCATCCTCAGAAAAGCTGTTATTTAAAAGATTGTGCTTCTTAAAAAATTGCTTTTGTTTCAGGGCAAGTTCTCTGGGAAGGAGACTGATGGATTTATGTGCAAGATGTATCCTGGGAACCATCTGCAGCATCATTACCTGTGGGGGAAGGGAAGCAAGCTGAACTGGGCAGAGGAAGAAGTAAGGCCACTCTGCAGTCACGAAATGGGCTCTGTGGGGCTCTGAAGCTGGGGTGGCCCTCTCCAGTTGTACAAGTTGGGGAAAGGAAAGCCTATTAACACTCCCTGCCTCAAAGAACACAGGATGCAGGCTGTCCCCAGGGAGTGGGTGTGACCTGGACAAGCACAGCTTCTCCCAGAGAGGACTGTCAGCAAGCAGCACTCCCAGCAGCTGGGATAACAAATTCTTCATTCCCAAAGGAGAATATGGCCACAGCTGTGGCATGGCATCCACTACAGTCAACGCTCAAGAATGAAAGAAACACAGCAACTTTCCTTCTATTTGATTTCTTCTTAATGTGATCATGAAGTATTAGACATAAATTTTCCCTGGCACGAATCATTTTAACATCCACTTTAGTAAAAGTTTAGGTCATCTGAAATCCTACCCTGTTTGTGAAAAAGTAGAGAGAAGCAGAATTATTCCTGAAAATTAAAAAATTATGAGATAGAAAAAGACATTCGCTGTGAAACTCCTAGAGATTTATTGAAAAGTTATTTGGCAATGAAAGAGTAAAATAATAATGATAAGTGCTAACTTACGCAGCACTTAGAATGAGGCGGATTCACCAGAGGCCAGCAAGCCTCTGTCTTGCACTGTCTGGAGTGAGGGGACAACAGCACCCATCTTGTGGTCACCTTTTACCTCCCAGAAGTTATTCTGGGTTTGCAGCAGGTATTTTCAGCTGCCAGAATGCCTTCAATCTGGACTCCGATGACAATCGAACCCCAATAGACCTCACGGGGAATCTGGACCTTACCTGTAACTCTAAGGACAAGAATGTGAATACAACGCAGGAGGGCCACGATGTCCCAGGCTCTCAGTGACTTTACACTCGCTCCCCCCATCTCTTATAGCTGCCTGATATCATGCCGAGTGAAATCCAAAAGCTGGACTCCTCCCAAGATTCCCTCCAAACAAAAAAGACTGCCTGAGCTCGAAGCCCTGGAGGAAGTTAGAAATGTGTTACTTCTGGTAATTCATTATGAAGGCAAATGAATACTTCCTAAACCACCAATAATAAAAACAAATTTTAATCTACTTTGCTAGAGAAAAGAATAATTTTTTCCATTCTGTCTATAGAAAAGATTAAAAAATTATTATGCCATAAAAGAGGATATATGAGTGTATGCAGACAAAACTCTATAGGAAATAAAGTGTATTTAATGAAGTTTATTAGCGATGATGACAATATTTTGTGATGTTTGTGGTACTTTTCAGCTTTTCATATCTGTAATTTGTCATTTATTTTCCCAATCTAAATAAATCCTTAAATGTTCTCATTGACTAACTTCGTATTCATAATTCAGTACTCTTTTTCTTAAAGATAGGGCCAGACATCTTAAAAGCTCGAGGCCCCATCAACCTGGATTCTCCCTTACTTATGATGCACTAGATGCTCTTCCAGGCACTTAAGCAATTTAATCAGGTAAATTTATGAGGCAGACGCCGTCATCATCCACTTTACAGGTGGGGAAGTTGAGGACAAAGATCTTAAGGAACTTGCCAACAGGGACTCACTGAGGAACAAGGCCGTGTGAAGCTCTGAACCTGCCATCTCGCTCCCGAGCCCACGCTCTTTAAGCTCTGTGCTCTACTGAAATAGGCCATTTACAGATTATCTTTATGCACTTCGATAGGCATCCTCTCCTCTAGCGTTCCACATTTACCACGCTCCTTTGCGGTCAAGGGAATGTGTTACATACTGGATAATCTCAGGTGGATCTGAGGTAGCTCCTACCCTCACAAAGCACAAAGACTAAGGAGGAGACCCAAAGTGCTGTGATAGAAAGCATGATAAAATACAAAGGTATAAAAAATGCTATGAATCAATGAAGGAGAAATAATGAATTAAACATTCTGTATTGCCAAGTGAAAGTGTGTGAGCAAAGGCATATAAACATCTGATAAGTCTTCCTTTCATTCATGGAACACTGGGGCGCTAATGCTATCATATTCTAAAATTTTAACTCAAGAAAGTGGATATATTTGGAACGACAAAGTTGAAAAGTTTCATTTTAGGACTAGTGAACAGATGTTTTCTGAATACTTATGATGTGACTGGCATTTTGATAGGCATTTGGCGATCTAATCAAGAGAAAACAAATTTTAAAATTGGAAAGAATAACTGAGATCCTATAACCTACCCTATTTTTCCATGAAGAAGCTGACACCAAAAGATACATAGCATATATTCCGAGAGTCATCTCTTTCAAGAGGCCTTTCTTAAATGACCACAGTCAGATATCATTTTACCTTTTTCTAAACCCAGCTTAGGATATTGTTGTTCTTCTATGACTACTGTTCTTTAATCGGGTACTTGTTTTATACATATGAGATCACGAGCTTTTTGAGCTTCTTAATGACAACTTTAACTACTAAAATCTTCACCATCTCCTCAAAAAATAAAGAGCATTTAAGCACATATCCAAAAATTTAGATAAAATCATCTACAGCTAAAACACTCATCCCTCTAGAAGTCTCAGGATCTCAGGTTAAGGATCTTTTAGATCACTGGCTCCCCCAAAATAATTTTTAAATGAATGTCCATATCATACATACATAAAATACATTTATCTATTTAGCTCCTATTGTGCTCAACATAGCAATAAACATGATAGAAGCTTAATAAATGTCCATTGATTTGAATTACCCAAGAATTAAGTCATGGTCAAGAGGAGACACAGAAGCAGCCTCATAACTCCCTGCCTCGTCATGTCTTACACTATCTCATGATCTCTTTACAAACAAATAAACACGCAAACAAACACACAAACAAAAACATAATCATTGCTACTATAAGCTCAGTTTTACAGAGGAGATAAAATAAACATTAAACAACAAACTCAGTATACGACTTGGTTATGACTATACCTGCAATAAAAATTCATGTTTAGGAAAGGACACCACCTGTAACATAGAGGGTTCTCAACAAATATTTGTGGAGTGCTTGTGAATATATGAATAATAAACAAGGACAAATAAATGCTCTGCAAATGGAGAAGGCTTTTGGATGGGGTAGCAATTGAGGTTAATACTGAATAGCGAATGAAATCTGAATAAGAAGTAGGTGGATATACTAGCTAATACACACCCAACAAAAACATTACCATCGAGTGTGAGAAAGCCTAGAGGCATCGCTGACTGGAAAGTATCGAAGGGAGTAAAGCAAGTGCACTTGAATAGGCAGGCTGGAGTCGGATTGCATGTGACCTTCAAAGTCAAGGTGAGGAATCTGATTTGATTTTCCGGGCAATGAAATACAACTTTAGATTCTTAGACCATGATGTTACCTAACAGGTGTACTTGACAGTAATTAATAATTAAATGAATAACCAAAGAGAAAAAAAATTAATCACTTTTGAACATCAGCTAGTATAAACACACACTGGTTAAACAAACTATTACCCTAATCTGATAACTAGTCCTTCTACTTAAAATAACTTAATTTATGATTCCTGGTCATCAGCATGCATTCTCTTGACAGGAAAGAAAATATGTCGATTATTCAAGAGTGAGCATTTGTAGCTGATTACATGACATGCTCACTTTTAATTATGAGCTGGAGAAGCACAGGATTGGGTCATAACCAACTGGGATCCTACATGAAGTCCCCCAGCCTCTCCAAACACGTGTCCAATAGGAGCATCCATCTGGATTGTGGCTCTGTTAGTGCTGCTTCCCTAAGTGTATGTTTTTAATTTGCTTTATCAAGTATTCATATTATTTTTGTACTTGGATCTGCCTACTAAAGCTGGTCATCATCCAATCTCTCTACTAATCTATTTACAGCCCCCTTTAGAACTCTACATAATATTGAAAAATGAGCAATGTTTTTTTTCCCCAGGAAATTTGTACCACTCCCTCTCCAGCCTACAGCTTTATTCTTCCCCTTTAGCATCGCCTTCTCCACCTTCAAACAAATATGATACCAATGACTGATTCCCACAGTGCATTTAGCAGAATAATCCAGAGGAGACACCAAATCTATATCGTGTCTATTATACCACATTGTCTCTCACCTTCCCTAACTGTCCAAGGAACTCTCCAATGATGGCTTTCCACTCTGTGTGCATGTGTGTGTGTGCGTACGTGCGTGTGTGTCTGTGTATGTTCACACGCATGTACATACCCACATGTGAGCATGTTTGCTGCTGCAGAGAACAAACAGAAAAAGATCTCTGCTCTTATAGAATTTATATTTTTTTTTACTGTGACCACAGATCGTGCATATGTGTTGTAGAATGCGGGGGTAAAATAGCCATGACTTTCTGGTAGAAATTTCTAGCTAGTACCTTACACCTTAAGTAGCTTTGTTCAAATGTGCGATGGGAAAAAAATCTGTAACTAGATAAAGTCAATATTTTGTGGAATTTAATTATGTTTCCCAAAGTCAGACCCAGCAAAGAAAATTCAGTTAGTCATCATTAAGTAAAGTTTTCCTAGTGTTCACATTTTTTTTTTCAACAAATACAGGTCTTAATTTAAGAAGAGGGAGGTCCATAAGGAGAACAAAGCTAGATATTAATATATTAATCATTTATATGGGAAGATATTAGTTAAATTTGTCTTTGTTGTTAACTCTGAACAAATGCTCAGAAAATCCCGCAGTTCAGCAAAAATCATTTCTGAAGGAGGAAAAGTACACTAAAAGGAAAAGGCTTGAATTAATCATCTCTATGGTAAAGTATACCAATTCACATGTTGTCTCTAATATTGACTGTTAACCAAAAAACTTGAACAATTGTCTAGAAAAAAATCACTTCTCAGCAGAAATTACTTCAATATGAGCTATAAGTTTGTGAAGTAAATTGAAATCCACAGTTTGTATGATGCCAAAAGAGAATAATGATGCTTGGTCTCAGAAACAGTAAAATGCGTCAATGTCTAGGAGTTATATACAACCAATGCAGAGATTAGCTTTCTATACTAATAACCCCTTATATCAAGCCAATTAATGATTTAACTTGAGCACCTGAAGAGATTCTGTGGGTTATTATGTGAAAGGAAAGAAGGCCTATAGGTAACAAGGCCATGCAGAGTAATTATCTTTTGGGGGAAAAAAAATGTTTTCTGTTTCCAGTAGAAATGTATGAAACAAGTGACAGAGGAATGAAAAAATACCTTAAGAATCCTGTTATTTTCTTTGATTCCCTCAAGCACCCATTATCATGACAGAACTGAATATTTACATCAAATAAACACCATTAGCAGAAAAGAAGAGGAAAGAAAATTCTTTTTCCACTTAGAGCATTTCAATATCAAGAGTACCACGGGCCATTAAGGCACAACAAAACAGCCTGTCTGAACTGCCACTTACCCTTTCATTTATTTATTTTAAAAGGAAAATGTGAATAAATATCTGTATAGTTTAGACTCCCTCTGGATGGTGAGCAACCTGTTTCCCAGGAAAGCAAAAGATCACTAAGACTTCTATTCCTCTTAAAAAATATATGTCTTCTCTCCCTTCTTTTCACTCAGGTTAATTAACATGCCAACTCATAAGTAAAAAAAAAAAAAAAAAAAAAGGAAAGAAAGAAATCGTGTTTTACAGTACGTCTCATGTAAGAGTTCAGAGTAAGAATCAAGAGTTGTTTTGGGGCAAGAAGGAAAATGTACGATAACGAAAGAAGAAATTCTCGCAGGCTCTGCTTAACTAAAGTAACATAGGATTGCTAATTAGTCACAGATTTACAGTGAGAATATAGGTGTGTACAGGCTGAGCTGAATATCGCAGATGCCAGCCAGTAAAGACATGAAACCAGACTGACATGGCCACAAAATGTAAATGGAGAACACAGAATTTTTTAATAAGGTAACACTGGCATTAAAATATGCTCATTTCAATTACGAAAAAAAAAAATCTCCCTCAAATGTTCAATTAATACTCATTGAGGATTCCCTGGCAAAAAGCACTTACTTCTTAGGGGCCATATGTCTAGAGTAATAAAAGGTGAAAAACTGAAAATAAATAATATTTGGGGTCGATACTGCAAATATCCAAAGAAGACATCTTAAAAGCTTGGCTCTAATGAACAGCAAGTGCGGATGGAACGTGACAGCTGAGCCCTTGAAGGAAGGCTGGTGGGAGATGTTCTGTAGGAAGAAAGTGGTGTGTCCAAAAGGTACATCGGGCAAACGCAACTCCAAGTTAAAACTAACACTCGGGTTCTGAGCTTTTAATAGCGCACAAGGCGGCAACTCATAAAGACAATTTCCGATCAGATTTTATGGGACTTTTCCTTTATAGCCAAGACATAAAGCCATCTCCATGAAAAAAAAAAAAAAACTTGACAACAAAACTTCCCATCAAGTGTTCAAAAAAAAGAAAAAAAGGGAAAACAGAACCGTCTGACAAGTCTCTGCTATTCAAACAACAACAACAAAATAAAAACAGTAATACAATATTCATTCAATAGAATGAAACACATAAAACACAGGAGATAGCTCACTTCCGGACATGGTACTGATAGCATCAGGCTTCTTGTCTCTAATACTCCTAGTCATACTCCCCCTCCAGCTATAATAAAATATTACTATCCAGCTAGAAAATCAACACATTGGCTTCCAAAGCACATGGCCTCGGTAGTTTTCCTATCAGAATCTTACAGCTTTATGAAGCCACGTACTGACACAATGGCAGCGTAAAGACAAAATAAAACCCAAAGAAAAACAGATAAACAGCTGTTTCCCGTTGCGCCGAGGCATCATTGCAAACATATAGTCATATAGGTTTTTGCATAGTGAAAATTCTTTTTATTCTTTTCAAACTAAACAGCAGCATGAATAGTTCGGTTCCAGTTGTGGTTTTCCAAATTTTACTACCAGAACAATCGTTCCCAATGTGCATGTTGTTCATAACATCCTCTCTTCCAGGGAGAGGAGTTACATAGCTCAGACTCCATTTCTAATTTAATTTTTTTTAACACCTTAAAACATGGTGTGGATCCTCTGACTTGTCACAACTAGGCCATCAATTTGGCGGAGAACCCATCAGGATGACAACATCAGTGTTTCATACAAATTATTTCAGAAAGAAAGGCAAAACCAGCTTTCTAAGACAATGCACAACCTCTCTGACCATAGTCAGCTACCATGATGCCTGTGTTTTAATATATTGGTAATTTATCCTAGGTAGCAGAATATTAACATCTCATTATAAGAATGATCATGCATAAAGTGTGACCAAATAACACTTAAATACTTTAAAATATATTTCTGGTAAAATAAGAGAAAAATTTTTAAAAAATGAAAAACTTATTTAAGAAGAACAGAGTGTGAAAACAATTGGATCCCAGAAGTTTTATTATGTAAAGATAGAAAAACAATCCTAAAACTTGATTGAGTATGACAAGCCCTTGCACATTCAAATTTTAGTATAATACTCACATACTCTGTATATTTTTTATATGTCTTTATGAGATTCAGCAAATAAATTTTTAAGCAGTCAAAACAAAATAAATCAAACATTGCCAGCAACTTGCAATCTATCTAAAGCATGTCATAGATGTAGTTAAAATAATAGAATTTAGGAACTGCTCATTTTATAGTTGAGGACAATGAGGTTCAGAGATGTCTAGCAACTTGTCCCAAACTACTTAGTTATCGAGTGCACTGGGATTGGCTTTTGTTTCACACAGAACACTGTTCCAAACACAACTGAGCTGTTATAATCTGTGAAGCTCTGTCTGACCTGGTAAATCATGGGGGAAAAAAAAGATTCCTATCATTATTTTAGTGGAGGGGGTGGGGCAGGGAGGAGAAGATTCAAAAGATGCCAATGAGAAAATCAATAGTTCTTTTAAAAAAATGTTACATTCAACAGCCTAAGAAATATATATCATATATTTGCTTATGTTATTTAAAATCAACAAGATGACACTTATCTGGTTTTCATCTTGTGCATCAGATCAAATATTCTGCTTCATAGAAATCCATGTAGTTGCTACTTAATAGCTACTTTATATGATCAAGAATGGGATTTTTATTGATTGACTTTATATCTTTACAGTTGCCTTAGCACATTGCCATAGGAATTAAAGTCAATTACTTCTGAAATATACACAAAGAGAAAAATTATGATTGCACTCAAATTTCCAACCAAAAAAAAAAAAAAATTGAAATGAGTACGACTTAGTTAACCAAGTCTTTAAAGTGTGTCCACAAGAAAAGCAGAGGGTAGAAAGTAGGAACTAAAACGTGAAATAAGATGGGGTGAAGTAAGTGGAAATCACAGAACTATGCAGGATACAACCAAATCTAATTCATGTGAGTCTTGATCATCTGGATCTCGTATTTTATAGGACCAGCGTGCATGTAAACATGCATTGGAACTCCAAGGCAGTACTTTTTACAGCACTATGTGGTACCAACACAGTCTGGTTTTACAGCAATAAGGCCAATTTCTGTAACTGATGTTCATGGATACAACAAGGCCCTCCAATGAATGCAATACAAGGACAAGCTCTGTTGTTCAACCACATCCAAGCTTGACCTCAAACTCTGTCAGTTACTGTTTTGAGTAACATGGTGTGGTAAGCACAGTTCTACACCCCAGCCCCCATAAATCCCACCCTAAATAAGTATAGGATGAGATATCACTCCTGGTTGTATGTCATTATGTTGCACAGTAGGGAGACTATTGGGGAGTTGAGGGAAAGAAGAAGGTGGCTGGTCTCATCACATGAGCCCTTAAAAGCAGAGAACTTTTTCTGGTCGATGGCAGAAAAAGAAGCCAGAGGAAATCCAATCATGAGAAGGACAGATTAATGCCACAAAATAATATTTTGTTATGAGATCATTTAGGAGAGTAATCAGTTAGAAATGACATTGAAATTACTAGATTAAAACAAACATAAAAAGAAAACAATCACTCCCCATCTCAACTCTTTGCTTTCTCAGCCTTGGTTAAGCACTGAAATAAAAGGAAAATAAGATTAAAATATATTTATCTTTTTGTCATGAAGGAATAAAAGTGACAGCTATTAAGAGACAGAATTTACTTCTTATTGCTAAACCAGTGAAGATATGTAATGATCAATAATGAGACTTTAAAACTCTCAAATTAGATTTTTTCCTACATACAGACAGATCCTTTACTTATAACACATCGATTAGAAGTTGCTGCACTATTTCATATAAACAACTAAAGCTTATATATTACTATGAACTATAAAGAAAGCCTTAAACTATACCTATTTCATATTATTTGCTAGTAATGATTACTGAAATACAAAAAATAAATATAACTGTTAGTCAGTGTATAGAGAAAAATATTTACATTTAATCGCTTTACCATATTCTACTTATGTGCTGTCTTCAAATATATAAGATGACTTTTTACGATTAATAACAGTAAAAGAATAATTGCTAACAAATATCAAATATGGACTACTTATGTTACTGTTCTAAGCTATTTACATATCAATAATTTTTTCAGTATAACAACTTTATAATGAAAGTACTGTCATTATCATCATTTTAAAGTTGAGAAATCTGAAGAACGGAGAAATTACAGAACTTGCCCAAAGTTATACAGCGAGTAAGTGGCAGCATCGGAGCAGGAACCAGGCAGTCCAGCATGCATCCATGTTTTTACTGCTGTCCTACGCTCCTCCCAGAATTAAACCAATGTCACTTCCTGTCTGGAAAATCCCTACTGCCCAGCTTTCCCGAGGCTCCTATCTTGAAAATGAAACTTGGTCTATAGGGTTTCTTCCATAATAGAGAGTGAAAATACATCCATCAATGAAGGCTAGACAGCTGCTTGTCCCCAGGATCAGAAACATGAGATGCAAGTAGACATTTCAACCAGGAAGGTGGGGAGGCTAAGAGAAACAGGGGTAGAAGACATGCGTGCGATGAATTCTCCACCCAGGGGTTGGTACCCTCAAGAGTGCAGTTGAGGGTACACTTGCTGGCAGCCTTAGTTTTGCCCCGCTACCCACTTAGGGATAGATACCCGATGGATACCGATACAAAGGGTAGCTCCACTCAAGAAGAAGCCAAATGTGACTGAAAAACGAAGGTGAGGATTAGTTAAGCAGAGAAAGGGACTGAGTTAACACTCCCAAGCCTCCTCTCTGGAAGGAATCTGGAAGTTTCTGCCAAAACCCACAGGGGATATAGAAGATGGCTGAAAAGAGAGCCAGAGGCGTGCCTGTGGTGAGTGACGTAAAGGAAGCTGAACCCAGTAGAGCAGAGAGACGATAAAAGCACGGCCCGGTGAGGGAGACTGAGGCTCAGCGGATCTGCAGCATCTGTCTTTCCAAAGAAAACATCTCTCAACAAGGATGGGCATATATTTTCTAGGATATGTGGCACTTAATATTATCTCTATCACAAAATCAATCATTTAAACATTTTCAATTTAAATTACAAAGCAGTTTAAGCACAATTACAAAACATGTATTAAGAGAAGGTAATCACACAACCTGTATACTTTTTAAATGTACAGATTATATCCTTTCAAGTGAACTTTACTAACGATGACAGTAGATGAAGCTTAATGTCCCATAAAAAGTGTTAACAATGTCAGGTTATTAGGTTTCCACAGAATATTTAGATAACCAATTGTATCAGAAAATTAAAATTTAAGATAAGATAGGATTAAATAAATAAGCTTACAAATGGTAGATGGCCATAGCCAGGTTCGTGCTTACATGTGTATGTGGCTCTCACAGTATTTTCACAACTTTCTAAATATTAGGTAGAGACAAAATATACACACCCCACACGTGGGGACATTGTGCTTAGTGAGGTGAGCGGGGCACAGAGGGATGGATGCTGTGGCTGCAGAGAGGAGAGTGGCAGTTGCCAGAGGTCGGAGGCAGAGCAAAGAGGTGTGTAAGGGGGTCAAAGGGTAAAAAGAAAAAATAAAATTAACAAAGGGTTAATTTTAAAAATAAATATAACTGTTAGTCACTGAAAAATAATATTATCAAAGGATAAAAATAAAAATAAAAACAACAGTTAAAAAAAAAACAAAACCCAAGCAACCAAAAAATATACCACAAAATCCACGTACAAAAAGTCCTTAATTTTATGTTATATACCTTTCTAATAAATTTGGTTAGCTGGCTTCTTAACCCATAGTAAATTACGAGTTAAAATAATGGCCAGCTCCAATTCATGCTAGTGTCTGGCAACGTGTACCTGCCAGGGCCCCGAGCAGTTAATGGGAGTGATTCTCTCATATCACAATTTTCATCCATCCTCAACCACAGTGGAATCACATTTCAAACTTTGTACACGAGGTCAATGGTTAACTAGGAACCACTTTATAGAAAAGAAGTGTTAAGCCAGCTTTTCTGGACAGCAGCCATTATCTAAAGCAAAGGTTATTGATCTGTCTCGAGCCATGTCAAATGACATGAGGTACCCAGCAGTCCTTGGACCTATAAACTTCAATGATATGTCACTTTAAGCGTTCTATTCAGTTTCCCACTGACTATTTTCAACCTGTCACATTGTTCCTTGAATCTTAGTCCAAACCACCATCCAATTTCACTTGAACTGCTGCATTAACTTCTTAGCTGTCCTCCTCACTATCCAAAAGTTTCCCTCTAAAAATTGTTCTCCATTGACTAGAGATCCCGATAAAACATAGGTCTGATCCATCTGCTTAAAAATCCTCTTGAGGTTTCCTGTTGCCCTTAAGATTCGGTCCAAAATAATACTTGGAATCTCCTATAGGGCGCGGCATGATCTAGTTCTGCCTCCTTCTCCAAAATCATCTCACTCCACACTCTACCCTTTCTTTCTGATCTCTCTCCTCACTGGTCTTTCAATAAAAATAGATAAATAAGCAAATACACACAAACACACAACACTTTACGTGACAAAAATAAACACATCCCACATTATCTCTCACCGCAACTAAAAACACCAAAGCGTTTCAAAAATAAATATTTGATTCAATTCCACCCTTCCTTCCTAAAACTGAATAAAATGAGCGCTAAAAAGCAGAAAATAGATTTGTTTCTTAATCTTGCTGACTGGACAAAGCAAACATGTTTAAAAAAATAAAAAATAAAAAAGGAAGTCTATGGCCATGACACCCTGAATAAGCCTGATCCTGTTTGATTTCAGAAGCTAAGCAGGATCGGGCCTGGTAAGTATGTGGATGGGAGACCACCTAGGAAGACAAGGTGTCGTAGGTATAAAAAATTTAAAAAAAGGTGAGTGGCATACTGAGAGTGAAAAAATAGGATATGAATTAAACCATAAGTGTTCAAATACAGGAGAGACAGATGTGTGATCTTACTAAAATGAGCCACTATTTCTGAGATTCCAGCCAGACTTGCTCTATTCAAATTCTTTCATCTTAAATTATTCCATAGAAAAACTACATCATCATCTCATCGATGATAATATAATGGCTATTGCTTACTGAGTGCCTACTATATTCCAAAGGCCATGCATAACAGGTGAAAGGCTTTAGTTCATGTGTTGTTTACAGAACCTCTATGAGGAAGATATAATTGCTCTCTCTATCTTATAAACGATGAAACTGAAAGCTAGCCTGAAGTTGTCATGCAATGCTACTAAGTGGCAGAGCACGGCTTCAAACTCTGGGCAGCTCAGTTTCTTAAACACTGCGCCAACTGGGCTTTAATGGTGCAATGGACAAAGGTCAGCTTCCATTCTTTTGAAAAACAATATTAAATTCTTAGTAAAAGGAATAGAATAATAATTACTTTGTATAATCAAACCTTCCTTAAACTAATACCAACTTTAAGCCCACTAGCAAATGACTGTAGGTATTCTCATTGTATACAGGAATAAGAATAAGATACCATAGTAATCGTCTTTGGCACTTTCTTGGAATTTCTGATTAATACAAATAATGGCAGAAAAATAGAAACTATAGTTATAATTATTCAAAAGGATAAAACCATTACTTGCATATTCTACAATTAATCAACAAAGCTAAGCAAATACGTGAGACATCATAAGAACTAAAATAGCAAGTTCTATGAGATGGTTTTGAAACAAAATAAATAATAAAAATTAAATAACTGATAATTTTTATATGCATCATTCTGTATCTTAGCAATATTGAGGAAATTATCTAATCCATATTAATGACAAAATTATAAAATACTTAGGAATGAATGTGATAAGGAATGTGCTGAAACTATATAAAAAGTCAATAAAACTAGACAATTAAATAATTCAAGAAGCATATTTTATTCCTGGATGGACACACTATATATTGAAAAAATAGAGATACTATTTTTCCAAATTATTTCTTAAGAAATGAAATTGGAAGTAAGATTGTTATAAGAACTGGCATAGAAAGTTCAATTGACACAGTCTTAAAGTTGACAAGGAAAAATCCACCAGTGAAAATAATTTTGAAATAGAAAAGTAATAAAGAGGAACTCGACCTAGTAGATGTTAAAATTTATCACAGAATGAAAATAAGTTTATCATTGAAGTATGAATAGATGACTCAAAGAAACACTGTAACACTGAATCTTGAAGCGGCAGGTAAGGGAACAGTTATTATTTATAATGAGTCTGTAAAGCCATTGGTTAGCTATTTAGGAGAAATCATATGATAAATTTCAGCTTAAAAAAATAAAAAGATACCTAGAAAAAATATAAGTATCTGATTCTGAGAAGGCTTTCTGGAAAAGCAACTTTTAAATACTCAACAAAGTAAGATTGATAGATTTGGCAAAATAAAAATTATTAAGTTCTATAAGTTAATGTATAGAAAACAAAATGATAGAATGACCGGGCTAAAAGAAAAGTGAAATAAATATATTAAAATGTACTGGTTCCTTACATAAAAGAAATGATAAAATCTGGTAAGAAAAACAAAACTATCTCTAAAGAACTGAAGTGTTAATTTCAAAGAGCGAAAATATAAATAACAAACGAACACTGAGGAATGCAATGCGGTAATCAAGGATACAAAATAAAATGAGATGCAATTCTTCACTTTACAAATTTTCAAAAAGATTCCATTCTATTATATTTTTTCTGCAAAGGTAATATATTCCCATGGCTGAAAAACAAAACAATACGAGAAGCATTCATTTAGAGATCGCGGTCTGATTCCTGTCCCAGGCCACCCTGCTATCTCTTTACAGTCTCTTTATTTAGACAACCATTTTTACTAGTTCCTGTGGATCCCTGCAAGTAAATTTAGAAATATATTCTTATATGCCCACACTCCTTAAATAAAATTAAATAATGAGCATTTTACACGAGGTTGAATATTTTTTTATGAGTTGAAACATTATTTGTATTTATTTTTATGCAAACTGTCCATTCATGATCTTTGCTCACTGTGCTATTGCTCTGTACTTCCCCGCACCCCCACAATTTCTAAAATATATTTAAAGAAAACTCTTGGTGATTTGAGAGGCAAATATTTTTTCCCCAGTTTACTATTATTCTCTGGTAGAATTTCCCCCAGAATGTTTGGGTATTTTGTTTTGTTTTGTTTTTCTCAACCAAAGAATTTTTTTAATGAGTCAGATATGGTTATTTTTTTCTTTTATATGCTAAAATTGAATAATAGAAATTTTTCAGATTCCATGGGATTTTCTAAGTATTAAGTCATCAGCAAATAATAGCTCCCACCTTTCTAAATTTTATACCTCAAATTTCTTTCTCTTGTCTAGCTTTGTTTACTAATAACTCTGGTAGAGATTCACTAGTAGAGGTGAGAAGTGTGTGCTGTTATTTTGTCTGTACTTATAGCTGAGAGAGCAGAAGTGCCTCTGGCATTTCGATATGTTTGTAATGCTGTTTCCGGGTTGAGTGTGTGTGTGTGTGTGTGTGTGTGTGTGTGTGTGTGTGTGTGTGCGCGCGCGCGCGCACATAAATAGTCTATCAGTTAGTCATGATTATAAAAAGTTTAACTCTTACTTTATTAATCTGTTTATTAAAACATCCAGAATGGCTGTGGAATTTCGTCAAATGAATATTCAACATCTGCAAAGGTTAACATATGCCTTTTTTTCCCTTAGATCAATTAATATGATGAATTATTTTAATAGAGTTCATCATCTTTCATTCTTGGAATGAACTCTCCCTCATCGTGATATATTACTACTTTAAAGAATTGCCAGATTCTTTCTGCTAATAATTTTCTGAAGAATTTTGCATTGAAATTCATAAATTAAATTGGGAATAGTTTTCTTCTTGTGAAATTTTGACCAAGCTTGGGTATCAATGATATTCTTACTTCGTGAAAGCAATTTGAAGTTTGTTTTCCTCTGGAAGTTTAAATCACACTGAAATGATCTCTCCTTAAAAAAAAAAAATCATTAGAATGTAATATATCAATGATGCATGTTATCATATCTAGAGTAACAACTTACTAAAGATACTTTTAAAATTTAAGGTGATGAAAACAAAATAATATTAATAAATTAGTAGAGGAGAAAGGGATAATAAAAAGTTGATTAGTCCCAATAACCAAGAAAGGATGAGAAAGCTACATAAAGAGATATGTCAAACAGAAAACAATAGTAGAATGGTTGGTATAAACAAAGCAATATCTATAATTATGTTAAATAAAAGTGGACTAAGTATTCTCTATAAAAGACTAAGATTCTCAGGTTGAATTAAAAACGAAAACATAAAACACAGCTACATGCTGTTTACAGGAGAATAACATAAGGACAAACACAGGCTGAAAGTAAATGGAAAGGAAAATATATATTACACAATCACTAAATGAAATAAGTTGGGATAGCTATACTAATGTTGGAAAAAGCAGACTCGAAGGCAAGTAACCATATTAGAAAGATACGGTCACCCCACCAGGGGGTATCATATCCAAAATATAGCTTCCTAAAACCATAGCTTTAAATTTTATAAAGCCGAATGAATAGAAATAGAGAAAGGAGAAATAGGCAAATTCACCATCACTGTGGGAGATTTTAAAATCTCTCTCTTAAAAGCTAACAGAACAAAAGTAAAAGTAAAATTCAGCAAGGATAGAATAGGTCTGAAATAAAAAAACAATTAATAAACTTGAGCTACCTGACATGTATGCTGCATTTTCCCCCAACGATGGCAAAAGTCACTCTTTTTTTTCAAGTACTATTGGAATATTTGCCAAAGTTGACCTATGTTGGGCCGTAAACGAGTCATTATAAAATTAAAACTGAAATTATTCCATATTTATTCTCTGGCAGTTTCTGGCTGTGTAATCTGTAACACGAAAAGATTACTGGGGAATTCTTCATCACTTGAAAATTAAGCATGACATTTTTTAATAACTCGTGAATCAGAGAAATCCCAATGGAAACCACACAAACAATGAAGATATGACATCATCATCAGGCACAGAAAAGGTATTTCACTAAGGAGCATGATTCCAGGAAAGCAGGATGGAGTAAAAAAATGGGTAAAAAGCAGAAAAGAAGAGAAAGCTAATAGAAGGGAGGGCTGCGGGGCTGGCCATTTCTAGGTGTGCAGAGCCATGCAAACTGCACCTTAAATAGTCTCTCCCAGGCAGAGAAAGGGGTAAAATATGTTACTAATCCCTCATCACGCTGGTCAGTGATTAGTCATACAGCCTGTTCACCGGTCATCATTTCCATGTCAGGAGGAAAGCCCAGGGAAGCCCACAGTTGGGAGCAGGCGCACAACGCCTCCCATCAGGATGCACCTTGTAAAGTCTTTGGGTGCTTCTAAGAGATTGGCTTATGCACCCATCCTGAGCTCCTCCAGCTTCATCACTGAGGGACACAACCCCTCCTTCCAATGCGTTTCCCTCCGTTTTGAAAGATGTGCTTCCTGAGGTCTGCCAACAATAGGGACAAAGAATCTTTCTCTATGTCTCACAGCAATGACTTCCTGTTTGAGCCTAGCTCCCACTCAGTGCTCTTGGAATACTTATCTGCTGGTGATTGTTGATATCTGCCATCACTGGGTCACCTCTGTATTCCCATTCCTCTCTGTCACTCCAGTAGGACCTCCTGCATAAATTCTGCTGGCCTCAGTTAATTTGCCTCCATCCACACATGTAATGGGTTTTATGGCTTTTCACTGTCTCTGGGTTTTGCTATCGATGTATTTTGTGGGTCTCCCTGAAATCCCATTCTATATAATTTCTAGGAGGAGAATTACATTTGACCCAAACTGCTGCCCTATTTCTCATGGAACCAGGAAGATTGTTTTAAGATTGTTAAATGTCAGCATTGGTGAGGATGCAAGGTCACCAAGATTCACAAAGAGATTATGTAGCAGTCAATTAGTACATATTTCCTGGAATATGGATTGAGCATCATTAAAATGTTTATAACTTCAGACATCTTAATAACTCTCCTGGAAAAAATTTTCCTAACAAAATTGTCAGAAACCTAGATGGAGCTTTATTCAAAAATATATTTGCCAAAATATTATTTTTAATAAAATCATAATGGATTGCAATATATTTTCAATGGGAATATTATATATATACATTAAAATATTTACTTATGTAATGTCACAAGGAAATGTCACAGTTGCTGTTAAAGAAATGTACAAGGCAAACTTTCAATCATTTTTATATCAACCATGTAGAAAAAAATAATCCTGGGAAGAATCATGGAATAAATTGCTTCTTCGTTACTGTAGTACTGGTGATGTTTTTCCCAATTTACACTTTTCTATGGTTTTCATTTTTACTATAATGAGCATATGTGACTTTGATAATCAGAAAGATAATAAATAAAATTAAAAGCTTGGGACAAACTGAGTTAAAGACGGTGCCTCAAGGCCACGCCAACCTGTTAGGTTGCAGCCCCAGCCAAAATAAAAGGGAGGGGGTTTTGGAGAGCATGAGCAGATGATATCTCTATTAATCTAGCCACATCTAAGTTCAGCTTTATAAATACTTTATTCTCAGAAGAGAAAATAGAAAACAAAGATCACGATTGTACCTACAAGAGTTTAGGCTGGCACAAAAGTCGTCACGGCCAAAATTTCTTTAGCAGAAAGCCTAATATGCTACCCACCTGATTATCCGAAATTAAAACTATCTTCAAGGGAACATCCTATAGAAACAATGCCTTTCTGGGTCCTTGTCACAGTAACCTTGGTGTACCCTAAGGAACACCTTATCCTTAATTTGCCTGTTTTTACTATGCAAACTGGAAGAGATAACTGAGGTCTTTAATTCCACCTCGCCGGTGTGCATCTCAACCATACCTCTCCCTAGCATCAGAGAGCAACAGGTATCACTGACCTCCAGAAGACAACCACATCAAAATGCTTCTGTTTTTAAGTACCCCAAGGAAAGCCAGAACTGAAAATTTAGGAAGCGGGGCAAATTCAGAAAAATGGAAAGCACACGGTAATTTTCTTATGATTACAAAACAACTGAGGGGAGATTCTTGTTTAATTTCTTGCCTATTTCAAGTATGATTTCACTTAAAGAAAATTCCTGGTTTTTGCCCCAGAATTGGTCATAATGGAATTTTTAAGAATAACATGTTTATCCATTTTCATAAATATCTCATAGTGACAAGGCAATTAAGAGCTGTGTTCTTATTACAAAAATGTCCCAGGGTCTATCCCTCAATATCTAAAATGACTTCCTGCTTCTTTGAAGCCTCGATAAATAGCAACCCTAATATGTGTCTATCCCTAAGACTGTCAATGAGTTTCTTGAGTTTGGGGAATTCCTAATAAAAATTCTAGGAAACAGAGCAGTTTCAAGGAAACATTTAAAGTTAAAGTTTTACTTTGTAGTTAATTATAGGAAATAAAAACATGTTCTTCATACTTTTTTCTTTGAATTTATATCCCTTTCTTATTTTCTGATGCCAGAAATGATTGCACAAGACAGAAATGATTACCTTTTTCCTATTAAGAGTCTTGTAAAGAGTTTCGGTTTTCATAAATCCCTTTATTTAATGGTTTATCCTGATCTATACACATGCTACAGGATTTTTTTCTGAAGGAGTTAAATATAAATTATAACCGAAAGTAAAAATAAAATGTGTGTTCAATGAGTCACTCAAAAAATCTCATATTATTCTCTAAGTTCCTGACATGGTACAATCATTTAGAAATTAAATAGTTGGACTACATTTGTTATTTAATTTTAAGTACCCCAGTTTCTTTAAAATTAACCTAAATCACAACAGAAAGTAAGATGCAGAATTTCTTCACCTTGTATGCCAAAGGTTGGCAAACTATGATCCATAGGCCAAACCTTACCTGCCCCCCTGTTTTTGTAAATAAAGTTTGTTCAAACAGAGCCACATCTACCCATGGCTGCTTTCCAGTAATAAGGCAGAGTGGAGTACTTGTGATAGAGATCATTTGGCTCACAAAGCCTAAAATATTTACTGACTCTTCAGAAAAAAAAATTGCCTACCTCTGATATGTGCAGTGTTCTCTGACCTCAGAAAATGCCTTAACCAAGATACTCATTTAAAAAATTCAGAGTATACATATAATAACTTCACCTGCTTTGCCACATCTTCATTATTATTAATTACATTACTACACAAAAGGATCTATACTGCCTGATTTAATTCTTAATATCTTACTTACATGACTTCTTGTTGTTTGGCTATGTGCTAACATTGACTTCGCGTCTTGTGACATCACCAGCATGGCACATGATGGTACATTGCTTCGAAGAGCCAGAGGGCCATATGCAGAAATGGAGTCTGTAGGTGTCAAAGGGAGAAATAAAAAAATTAAAATTATGTATTGAATGATCTTCCCTTCCTCAGATTTATGGTTACCTCCACACCTGATCATGCTAGGAAAAACAGGAAGACTCATATGAAGAAAGCTTCAGAAGTCAACTAGGATTTTTTTGGATTAATCGTTCCTAAAATCTTCAGGCCTCCCAATAATTTAACGCAAATCCATGTTGACTATAGCTACTTCATTTAAAATAAACTATAATGTTTCACGCAGTTCTCTAGTAAAATGTTTTTCATTTTCCTACAAAACAGCAAAAAGCAAATGTGATATCAAATGTATTTGTGGACTAAATGTCGAGTTACCCACCAACTCTAAGGAAGAGGCTAAAAATAAGTCGCAAACATCTACGAATGAGGCAAAAAAGTGTCCATTCAGACACTCGGTAGTAAAATACATTATAACATCATATTTTCAAGGTATATGTAATTTTGAAGGGATTTAAATATGCCGACAGATTATACCTTTAAACCTTAAAGTAGTATATTTCCTATTAAAAAAGGCAGTCCAACTTATTTATGCCATTTAAAAAAGTTAAGCAGTAT
>NW_011889010.1:1945041-1957688 GCF_000151845.1 Pteropus vampyrus
GTCTCCTCCATTATCTGATAAGGATTTTTTCTTTGAGATTTTTCTTGGTCATTTTTTCCATCCTCTCTATGAACTTTCCTCAACTCTATCGAACACAGAAAGGAGACACCCATTCCTTGGGCCCTTTTCCCTTTCCGACCAGGAAACAAGCTTCCCTGATGGACACCACGACTGGTGAATTCTGCAGGAGGTGTGAGAATGAAATCAGCAAATACACCAAAAGGCACAGGATGGACACCTAGACCCATCCGATTCTCAAGTGGAGGAGCTGCTCTGGCTTTTTGGTTGCACCTGTTTACCCTCTAATCTTCGAAAAGGAAGATGAAGAAGAGCACCAAACACTGTGCTTTAAAGCTAGCTGGACTCCTGCCTTTCATACCCCATGCCGGTCTAATCCTTCAGAAAGAGAGCTGCCTAGCACAAGGTCATGACCCCTCACTGGGGGCCTGGCCCCCTTCCCTGGAGTTAGAACACCTCTGAAGGGCCATCACAGCTTCAGAGCACTCCCCATGGGACTGACTGGCTGAGGCCTCTGCTGCAACCGCACCACAGTTCACCTTCTCCCTACACCCACCCTACTTCCCCACCCCCATCTCCACCCGTGCTGTTCCTGAGAACAAGCCCCAAGAGGCCTCCCCAATGTACATTTCCGCTTCCCAGGGAAACTGACTTACAAAAAGAGTACATTCTGTTACTTGAGAAAACATAATATTGGGAAACAGATTAAATTGACATAGATTGGGACTGCCGTTAATTTGACAATATGCACTGTGAACCTCCAATGAATACCAAATGTTATTTAGCCACAGACTCTCTTTTATGCTGAATACCTCCTGAAACTGTGGAACGTGGCCTGGAATGCGAATGCCACCCACTCTAGCTCACGCGGAGTATAATTGCTGAAGTTACTCGTGTCAACACTTCCAGTAACAGCAAAAGAACGGAAATTAGTTAAATGTTCATCGACAGGGGACTGATTAAATAAATCATCACCCGTTTATATAATGGATTATGCGTCCATAAAAAATAAGAACTTCTAAGTACTAGCATGCAAAAGTATCCAAGGTATATTTTTTAAGTGTAAAAATCAAGGTTACTCAATAGTGCATGTCTGTTTTTAAAAAGGAGAGGATTAAATATGTGTGCACGAAAAGTCTGTAAAGGCAGACACTATACAATGAGGCAGTGGTCACTTCCATATAAAGGAATTAAAAAGCACTCTGTACTTCTTGAGCTTTAAACCATGGGAATATATTACCTATTCAAAAATTTTTTCTTAAATATTAAAAATTAAAAGCAAAACACTGCAAGTATTAGAGAGCAGAGATATAAATACTTTGTTTAATCATCTATGAAGAGACGCTGGAAAAAAATGTATCACATATTCTTCAAAGTCACTTAGGCTATGAGCTCCTCGAAGATAAGAATCATAGCTCGTTCACTGAATGCCCAAAGCCTAGCATAGTGCCTGAGCTGGAGGAGACACTTTTTAATTGAACCATATTGCTTCCATTCGGCAACAGCTTTGACAGCCCTTTTTTAAATATGCAATCCAGGGAAACTCTGGGAATGGAGAAAGAACAGCATGTTCTATTAATATAGTGTCCTGATTTGCTTTTCCCATTATTAGCCTGTCATCAGCAACATTCAAAAAGTATCTGGAGCTGCGCTGTTCAATGTAGTGGCTACAAGTCATATGTGGCTATTTAAATATAAATATAAGTTAATTAAAATAAAACGAAACTAGAAGTTCACTTCCTCCGTTGAACCGTGCACCTCTCAAGCACTCAAAAGCCACATTTGATAACTGGCTACCATACTGGACAGAGCAGATACAGAACATTTTCACCACAGCAGAAGCTTCTGCTGGACACCACTGACCTAGGTATAGTACAGACTTTGGTTTCAAACAGATCTGGGTTTGAACCTCGACTTAGCCACTTACAACATTAATGTTTAGACAAAGTTAATTAATCTCTCAGGGTCTCAATTTCTTCATCTGCAGAATGGGGAAAATGTGAATATCCACCTCACTGGGTCATTTTAGGTTCAAGTGAGCTCACACTACTTAGAACAGGCCTTGGCACACAGGGCACACTCACAAGTGTCACCTCTTACGAGCGATGATCACCACCACTGTGAAGGTAACCCCTCCCCACGGACCATTCAGCTCATCCCTCAACATCAGGCCATTCCACCCCTCCGCAGCTCTGGCAGGAGGAAGCGTGGCCATGAGCATCCTTGCAGTCTAGTTCGCTGTTATGAACGTGCCAGTTGAGAGTGAATAAAATTTGCCATAATTCCTTCTTCAGGAAAGTCTTGCTGTGAAAAATGTCAGGTGAACTAAACATGTGCGTTAATGATGTGATTGACTTATGTTTTGGTACAAGCTTTTTCTTGGGCCAAATACGGGGAACGAACATTTTTATACTTTGGATCGCAAGGGTCTGGTTAGCAAGACATACCCTTGGATATCATTTTAAAATTCTAACAGAGAAAAAGGCTGTCGAACTGCCACGAAAAGGGCACAGCCTCGTACCGCGGAACTGAAGCCGAATAGACAGCCGGGTCAGTCAAGGTCAGGTTTTATAGTTGGTAAATTTGAGCTAAGTTTTGAAGAGCATAAAAATCATGATGGGGGAAGAGAGATAAGTGAAAAGCGACAAAGAAACAATACCAAGAGAACAGAAAGAGAAAGAAGGGGTGAAGTCTTGTAGCTTGAGCCCCTCAAGAAGAAAGAAATATTTGCTTCTTATCCCCTGTTAACCTGTGGCTTTTGAACACAAAAACTGAATTTAGTCGTGGCCAGTTTTAGCCTTTTTAGTCTCACTACACAACATCTTCATATAATAGAATATGAAATATATATCATTTTTAACTCCAAAAACATGTATAGAAAGCTATTTTGATGGCTTTCTGATGGCCTTCAAACATTTCTAGTTAAAGATAAATGAGCCAAAAAATAAAAAGTTTCCAAGTATATATTTAAAATGAATTTCTTTCTTTTGAATTCTTTGAGTATTTATAGAAAAAGAACCATATAAAATTATTCTTCATCATAAAAATCAACCAATCATCACCAAACATTTTTCCGGTACTGCCACTACAGATAATTGTTTAACTCTTAAAGCGTATGCTATGATTTATAACAGACATAATGGTACCAGTCTCTCTATGATTGCGCGGTACTGCCACAGAAGACATTCCTCATCCATTGTAGGATGAGGTGCTGTATGACAATTTATAATGATGCACATTCCTTATTACCTGCTGATAATAACCTATCAGTGAAAATGACAGCTTAATTATATAGCACATCTTCCGCTGGCTAATAACTGGATTCGATCATTTCTATTGCTTCTCACCCATCCCTTACAGAAGCAAAGAGGTACGATTACCACGATCCTTAGAAAGAACACTTAAGTGTGAAAGTCAAAGGCAAAGCTGACCTTCTATTAAACACAGATGCACTTTAGACCACATAATCCCTTGGACTCTCTCTCCAGACAGTTTCGTTGGCTGTCATTCTGCCAGCGTTTTATTATTCCTGCTGACGAGGCTTCTAGTACCTCCCATTCCAAATACTTGGCTTCTTATGATATGCAGCAAGTGATTCACCCTGAACATTGGATCTCTGAATCAACGTGGTGGCCATGAATTTGCTGTACAAGTCCTACAGGTCTTGTTTCTAAAGCACTGCTTGCTGGGCTGCTTCCTGACAAGTAAACTAAACTTCTCGAGTACATATAGCAAAGCAATAGTGCTCATAAAACTACTAAGAGGCAGACTGTCCGTAATATGTAGTTTATCTGGCTACTGGCAGAGTGCTTGGACTCGAGTTTCAGTGTGGTCCACGTGGCTGCAGGCCATCTCTTTCATGGACTGGACAGTAGGGCTTGTTCCCTCCCAGGGCTCTGTCTAGTTACCTGGCACATAGCCAGGTAACAGAAGCTCTGCCTCCAGATCAGAGGTTGTAATCATTTTTATATCTTTACCTCCTCTTTCACTGGTCTCATTAAATATTCTTATTTAAATAGCAGTTCCCAAAACTACTATGAATAGATTGCCATCCCTTTCTTCTTTTTGATCTTTGGTTTTAATTTTTCTCTCTTTTTTTTTTTTTTTGAAGGGGGCATGGAGAAGGATAAGGGGTAAAAGTGGATGGCTTCTTCTTCTATTAACCTAAATGCTCAAATTACTAATAAGAAAATTCTCTGACAAACATAGAAGGTGAATAAAGGAAACTGGAAAGTACTATAGGATATATATCATCTAGGTTAAATTACAGCATAGAAAATAATCTCCGTTCAGTTACAGAACAGAGCCTTCCAGGCGACTAACATTAAATGCATCACTATTATGTGCTGGGGCCATAAACACTCATTTGTACAGACACGGAATTTCTCTTTTCAGACTTGCGTAAGCAGTGGTGGGGGTGGTTCCCTGTCTCGCCTTTCACTGGACTCCGTGCAGATGACCCTCTTTCCATTTCAGTCATCATTAGCACATTACAATTTCCAAAACTGTAGTTCGTGTATTCAGATCGAAGGCTCTATTTTGATAAAATAAGGAGCCTCCCTAATCTTACCAAAACCATGGCATAAACTGGAAGCCCAGAGTCTTGGGCCCTGGTCTTGGTTCTGCCTTCAGACAGCTATGTGGCCTTAGCTAGGCACCTCACATCTCTTAGCCCCGGTTTCTTTATTTTTAAAATAAGGTTGGACCGTGTCTGAAGTTGCTTCCAGTACCTGAGTGCATCTACGAAGGTCACAGTTCGGTTATGAGCATATGATTGAATTCATCCACCTGTGTTAAGACTCAGAACCATCAGATTTGACACCTAAGGGAATTCCTTTAGTCTAATCATCTTAATTTTTCAGAAGGGAACAAAAATACAAAGAAACTACACATACTGTGCAGTTTTACACCAAAAGGTAAAATTGGGGTTGACCATGTGTCTTAGGTTCCTAGTTTAATTCTTCACTAGCCTTTCAGTCAGTTAACAGGGAGCACAAGGCACATGCTATGTGTTGTGCTGCCTTTCCATATTAGCTTCAATTTCAAAAGAGGTCTACCTATCCCTCAAAGCTAAGGGGCTATGCAACCACATAGTAATGACAATGACTGATGTGCTGTGTTAGATTTGAATCATTTTAATTTCATGCCTTAGATCTAACTATCTCGCACCAGCACCACCAGCAAAATGTTGCTACAACGCAATTTACTTCACTTACTTCCATTTAGCGACTTTCGGGGTCAGAACAGCTAAAGTAAACGTGCCCACCAAAACTGCTCTGAAACAAGCCTACTTCATCCTAATTCACTGCAGCCCAGTTACCTGGGTGTGGAAAGTCTACCTGGGAGGGTGAAAAGGTGGGAGTTCCACAATCTCCTTCTTGTCGTGGCTAGGCCACCACACTCTTGCTCTCACACTCAGATCTTTAGAATCTTTGCACAATGTGATTTGATGGTAAGACAGAGGCTATCATCATATATTATCATCATATGTTTACATAGCTACTGTTTCCTGTAGGGATCAGTTGAGAAAGCAATTAATCCCAGACAGTTCCTAGTTAGAGGAGGAACCAGCAAGGGCAGCTGGCTCCCTCCTTGCAAATCTGCCCTGCAGGTTCCAGAGAAATAAGGTGGGTTTTGGAATGCCAAGCCATGCCTGAGACTGAGGCCAACCCTGTGAAAATCTCGTGGGAGAGAGAAGGGAACTATATGTCGATTTGGCAGCCTTGAGTCAGAGATCACAAATGGATGATGAGATTGCGGGGAAGGTTCTAGCTACTGTTCCCCACTCAATTTCCCTGAAAGGCAGGACTGCGAGAAGCTTGCTTCACTGCACTTAACCTTGACTGGTACTTGCTGTCTGGGCCTGGATTGTGGGGCATGCAGAACCTGAAAAGTTGGCAACACAACTGCATAAGTTCATACCATGGATCCAAGTCATCGCTCATCCCATCACTACCACGAGACAGACGGGTAGCTGGAGCAAGAGCCGGGGAAGCATCCCCAGGGAGCAAGGTATTGGAAGAGTAGAGTTGTGCAGCTGTTAAATCTGGAATGCAACAGTCTAGGCTCTTCAATCTGTCATTGTTTAGGAGAGCTTCTGGTATGTGGTTAGCCTACGGGGATTCCAAACCATAGCTGGGGAGCCAGTGCTTTATAAACTATGGAATTGAGAGTAATGTACCTTGAATTACGAAAAGTCAAGATTCTAGAAGAGAAATACCTCAATATCAAATCTAAAAAGTATTTGAAGTTTTAGAGGTCCTTCACAAAACAATGAGAACTAGAATCTTGTTTTCTAGGGGTAGAATCTAAATATATAAACTACAGTTTTGTTTTGTTTCGTTGTTTTGTTTTGTTTTGTTTTACCTGACATCCAGGGTTACTGCAAATTTTAAAGTGACACGGTAATGTTGTCATGACAGTGTATTTGTGCTCTTGAATTCTCAGAAGAGGCACTAAATAAATTAAATATCAACTATACTACATTTTTACAAAATTTCTCTCATGTTTTGTGTACTTTAGGAATGTTTGTTTTTTTTCTTTTTCCAATATACTTAGTAAATAGACTAAGAAATTGAAAGAGTTTCTACTTGAAGGAATTTAGAGAACAGGGTGTGCCTCGTTTCTGTTTCCTTTCTTTTACTGGAGCACTTATTTTGCACTTTATAAAATTATCTTGTCAATAATAAAACTGGTGCAAAATATTAAACAGTCTTATTTCTTTCTTTCTTTTTTTTTTTTTAGTTCATAGGTATCATCCTAATAATGAATGTAAAGATTCTAGCTATAGCCTGGCCTAAATTAGACCCTCAGGAAATTCTAGTTCCCTTCCTGAATATGCCGGAAATGGTTTCCCAAAGGCTCTGTGATCACTCATGATTTATTTCTAGTCATATCCAGCCTTTTCTCAGAACCTTATATAACTCGACCTTATATATTATCAGCGATATGTGACCATTACTGACAACAAAAATAACTTTATTAAAGTTATTTGCCCGAGGGAGGCGATATGAACATAAGTCAATATCATAAAACACTGCAGATACTGTTAGAAAAGTATCTATCAGGTGGAGAGAGCACAAAGGAGAGACAGGGTTAATGTTTCTACGTGGCCAGAGAGGTGGTAAAGTTGGAGTTTTGTCAGGAGAACTTTATATGGAAATGATTCTTTAAAGATGGGTAAGTTAAAAAAAAAATGAGCTAATAGATACAAAGAACATATCGGTGGTTGCCAGAGGCTTGGAGGGAGGGAGTCGGTGAAATGGGTGAAGGGGGTCAAAATTGCAAACTTCTAGTTATAAAATAAATAAGTCATGGAGCTATAATGTGCCACATGGTGACTATAGTTAACAATAACACTATATTATGTATTTGAAAGTTGCTAAGAGAGCAAATCTTAAAAGTTCTCATTACAAGAAAAAATAAAAACAGTATGTATGGTGATGAATGTTAACTAAACTTATTGTGGTGATCATTTTGCCATTTTACATTATATTGCATTAGTATTGCATTAGTATTTACATTATATTACATTAGTATTGAATCATTATGTTGTACACCTGAAATTAATATAATGTTTGATGTCCATTATACTGCAACTAAAAGAAAAGATGAGTATGTAAGTATAGGCATATGGGGGATATAAAATCCATCATGAGAGCGGTAGACAGAGTGAGTGTGACAGGCAAGCAAGGGCTGAAAGGTGTGGAAAGTCTAACATTCTCTTTTAAAGACCTGGAAACTGGCCAACCTTTACTAAATGACATTCCCTGAACACCTCTTCATTCAGAGTGCCCGGCTTGGTAACAGAACATTCCCTCTGGTCTCCTTCAGTGACCTCAAAATTTTTATGCAGGCATTTGCCTCCTGAGGAAATTTGGCTGTTGTTTCAGTCAATAATTCTTTACTATTAACTCACAAATAGCTCACCCAATCTTCAGTCCAGTACTTCTAATGAATTACAAGACATATTCGGCTATAGGTTCCTCTTTTATCTCAACCTTGATACTTACAAAATCAAGTTCATCCACTTCCCCACCGGGCCCCCACATCTTAGTTGTAACCTATATCTGTTCCTGCAATGTTTATTTTTCCTTCCTCCCAAGATTAAAATCTTGGTCATCGGAACTCCTCCGGTACTGTGCCTCTCTCCACTGAATTGTCGAAGTGCTTATAAGCACATACTAGACACTCAAAACTATTTGTTGCTGAAGGAAATAAGTCAATTCAATAAATAAATAAAATGTATAAATAAATTACATCTTCCTTGAAATAGCTCTTCTTTCTATTCCCCATTACTTTTAACACACCCTACCCTTTAACATCCATTCCGTAAATATTTATCACAGAATACCATATGCCGGGCACTGACGGATGATGGGGATATAAGCAGTGAACAAAATAACAAAAATACATGCTTTCCAGTAGCTCATGTTCAAATAATTAAATAAAACATATATAAGTCCCTAGTCCCTTTTCTGAAAATCTTAAATCAAAAAGTCTCTAAAAACTGAATGTTTGTGCTTAATTCATCGGTTAGCCAAACATGAACTGAACTGACATAAGACTATCCATAATCTGCCTCTATTCCATTTTTAGGGAGGTTCTTGAATCAGCTTGGTTGTTACATGGCATATAGTAAAGGCATTATATCACTACATTAGCCTGTTCTGCTATGGCTGCCATAACAAATACTACAGGCTGGGTGGCTTAAACAACAGACACTTGTTTTCTCAGAGTCTTGGAGGCCAAAAATCCAACAATAGTTGGTTTCTGGTTAGTTGTTTTTTCCCCCCTGGCTTGCAGAGATGCCATTCTCACTATGTCTGCACACGGCGTTTTTTTCTGTGCATGTCTACTCTTACTAGCTCTCCCTCTTCTAAGAAGGACATCAGCCTTATCAGATTAGGGACCCACCCTTATAACCCCCTTTAACCTTATTTACCTCCTGAAAGCTCTTTCTTCAGATACAATCCCACTGGGGGTTAGGGCTTCCACATGTCAGTTTGGAGGAAGTGGGTAAGAACACAATTCAGTCTATAACAATTACCTTTCCAAAATCTGAAAAAAAAAAAAAAAAAATATATATATATATATATATATATATATATATATGAATTCCAAACACACCTGACTCTAAGAGTTTTGGATAGGGTCCTATAAACCTGGCAGTATGTCAGACAGTTATAGGCAGATGGAGAAGAATTTGAGCAGAGTGCTGGTGGGAGTACAAGCTGAAGTACATCAGTCAGGAAAAGCCTCACTTTCTGAGCCAAGCCGGGAAAGAGATAAGGGCGTGGGTCATGTCTGTGAGAATAGCAAGTTCAAAGACCCTTACCTAAGAACACAGAAATGCAAATTAAAACCACAATGAGATATCATCTCATACTCGTCAGCATGGCTATCATCAATAAATCAAAAAACAACACATGTTGGCAAGGATTCGAAGAAAAGGGAACCCTCATACCTTGTTCGTGGGATTGCAAATTGGCACAGCCACTGTGGAAAACAGTCTGGAGATTTCTCAAAAAATTAAAATTGAAATTAAAATTGATCTACCTTTTGACCCAGCAGTTGCACTTCCGGGTATTTATCCAAAGAAAACCAAAGCAATAATTCATAAAGATCTATGCACCCCAATATTCATGGCAGCACAACTTACAATAGCCAAGATATGGAAGCAACCTAAATGCCTATCAACAGACAATTAGATAAAGAAATTATGGTTCATATATACAATGGAATATTATTACTCAGCCATTAAAAAATGAAATCCTACCATTTGCAACGACATGGATGGACCTAGAGGTTATTATGCTGAGTGAAATAAGTCAGACAGAGAAAGAAAAATACCATATGATTTCACTCATATGTGAATCTAAGGAACAAAAAGAACAAACTAATCAAAAATACGCTCACAAATATAGTGGACAATTTGATGATGGACGGAGGGGAGGGGGTCTGGGGAGCTGGGAGAATGGGGTGAAGGGTTAAAGAAGTATAAATTCGTAGTTGATAGATGGTCACGGGGATGGGAAGCACAGCATAGGGAATGCAGTCAGCATTAATAGAATGGCTCGGTGGAAAACCAAAGGAGAGAAGGAGCAATTAGGGGGATCGTTTTCTAAACTATATAAATGTCTAATCAATGTACTGTATACTTGAAACTGATTAAAACAAATAAATTTATAAAAAAATAAAAGAACATAGCAGTATGGTCGATGAAAAATAAAGCTGTCAATGTGACTAAATTGGTGAGTTAAGGGAAAATCAGCAGGTGAGATAAAAGAGGTACAAATCACCCAGGGCCTCAGTGACCACTGTCATGAAATTTGGCTTTCGATGAAGTGAAATGAGAAGGCATGAAATGAGAAGAATGAATAGAGGGGTGGCATGACCTAATTAATGTTTTAACAAGATCACAGTGTGTAGCAGGTCTCCACAAGATAGCGGCCATCGGTCAAAGCCCTCCTTCCATGAACAAGTATGACATACTACCCATCAAGGGGTAGAGTCGATGTCCTCCCCCCACGAATCTGGGATGGCCTTCTGACTTGCTTTTCCCAACAGAATGAGACAAATGTGACAGTCTAGGCATTCCATATCTAGGCCTTAAGAGCATTGGAAGCTCCCACTTCCTTTTTTACAGGAGCTGAATATTACGTAAAATGTCTGTCGATCCCGTCTGATCTCGGAAGCTAAGCAGGGTTGGGCCTGGTTAGTACTTGGATGGGAGACCACCTAGGAAGACCAGGTGCTCTAGGCATAAAAAATAAAAAATAAGGGATTGTAAGCTGACAAGGTCCTTGCAATCTGGGGAGGTCAACCAAGGGTTGCCTCGCCTAAAAAAAAAAAAAAACAGACCATGGGTAATATATGTATTACCCATGTCTTGAGCCATCTCAGACAGTCCTTGACCTTTGGAGTCATACCAGTTGAGACCACTGACATTGTGGACATAATGACACACCATTGCCACTGTTTTCTGTCCAAATTTCTAATCTTAGAATCTAGAACAGAGAAAATGATTCTTATTTATTTTAGTTCATTACACAGTAATCAATAACTGACACAGAAATCGATATGAGCCCCATGTGGGAGACACGTGTGGAGTAGAAAGGACACTTAGCGAGGGCGAGAAAGGCACTGATGAAATTATCATCAGGGGCCCTAGAGAGGGCAACGCGTGTTATACAGTAGCAAGATGTTTGGCAACACTGTCACCTGCAATAATATGGGAGGAAGAAAGAAAATGTATCTGATGAACTTGTGGATTTGGCTAAGATTTCTAAATGTGATAACTGGCTTCATCTAGCTGTTCCCAGGATTAATCACAAGAAGAGAAAAATGAACTGGAGTGTTCAAGCAGAATTTAGAGGAAATCGTTCAACTGAAGACTTGCTAAGTTAGAAAATAAAACTTACTGTCATTCTTGCCTCTCTCGGCAGAAAAAGATTCTGAAAGAAAGTAGTCACGGGGCAAGGTTCAAATCCAGTCTATTATTACCATGTGCTTTCAGGTTAAAGATCAAGTCAACTGTGTGGCTGCAAGATCCTTCATTAAGACTTGGGAAAGACTAACGCATTGCCTCACGGACTGTCAGTGAGACAAAAGTGCTTTTAGAAACCCCAAGGGCTTCTCCTACAGCATTCTGACTTGTAGCCAAAGCAAAGAGGAACCTGTCGTAAGTTGTGTAGGTATGTCTTTTTCTAAGAGAGTGAGCTTCAGTAAAATTTATAGAAAAGAACCACCAGACAAACAAGAGAAAGAACGCAAAGGTCTCTAGATTCTTAACTCTCTATGAGCAGGAAGCAGCCTTCTCAACTGCTAAGGGGAACTATTTCTCATGGAAAAAGAAGAAAGAATCAGTAGAGGAGCCTTTTAACTTTCCAGCCAGCCCAGCTGAGGAGCCAGCCATATAAATGAAATAATCTTCTTGGATATTTTATTGCCAGCAGCCTAAGAGGAACCAACCCGCTGAAGGCAGCCCACGTGGCAGAATCATGACAAATAAAAAATTATTGTTTTTTATTTTAAGCCACTGATTTCCGGGGTGTTATCATTTTGTTGTTTTGTTTCGTGGGTTGGTTCGTTGTTTTTTTTAATGCAGGCAGAGCAGGTAACTGAAAACAGATAACTGAAACATTCCGGTTCCTGTGTCGTGTTGAGAAGGTTAAGTGCAGCACCAGGGAGACCAACTCTGACTATAATACCACGAGACATGATGAGAGCAGTGGCTTGAACCCAGGTGACAGCAGTGAAGGTGGTGAGAAGGTCAGATGTGGGATATAGTTTGAAGGCACAGCTAAATTCTTTAGTAGCAGATTAATGTGGGGTGTGAGAGAGAGAGAGGTATAAGGACAACTCCAAGGTTAACTGATTATCTATGCAACTAAGAGAATGGAACTGCCATCAAGTGAGGTCGGGAAGGCAGAGGGAGAAGCAGTTTGGGGGGTTAAGTCAGGAATCCAATCAGTACTAGATATCCAATTAGATGTTGAAAAGACTGTTAGATATCAAAGTCTGGACTTCGGAGACCTCCAGAGGTCTGACTGGAGATATAAATCTATTAATCATCAGTATACGAGGGCATTAAAGCCATCATCATCAAGGGAGTGAGTATAAACAGA
>NW_011889010.1:1957738-1963476 GCF_000151845.1 Pteropus vampyrus
TTTTTTTAATGCAGGCAGAGCAGGTAACTGAAAACAGATAACTGAAACATTCCGGTTCCTGTGTCGTGTTGAGAAGGTTAAGTGCAGCACCAGGGAGACCAACTCTGACTATAATACCACGAGACATGATGAGAGCAGTGGCTTGAACCCAGGTGACAGCAGTGAAGGTGGTGAGAAGGTCAGATGTGGGATATAGTTTGAAGGCACAGCTAAATTCTTTAGTAGCAGATTAATGTGGGGTGTGAGAGAGAGAGAGAGAGGTATAAGGACAACTCCAAGGTTAACTGATTATCTATGCAACTAAGAGAATGGAACTGCCATCAAGTGAGGTCGGGAAGGCAGAGGGAGAAGCAGTTTGGGGGGTTAAGTCAGGAATCCAATCAGTACTAGATATCCAATTAGATGTTGAAAAGACTGTTAGATATCAAAGTCTGGACTTCGGAGACCTCCAGAGGTCTGACTGGAGATATAAATCTATTAATCATCAGTATACGAGGGCATTAAAGCCATCATCATCAAGGGAGTGAGTATAAACAGAGAAAAGGCCTAAGGACTGGACCCTCGAACTCCTGTATTTAAAAGGTTAGAAAAATGAACCAGCAAAGAAGATAAATAGGTGCTGGGGAGTAAAAGGAAATAAAGGGGTACGGGGGAAGGTGGCCTGCAAGCTAAACACAGAACTCTCTCACAGGTCCTGCACACAGGAAGAGAACCAAGCACTAACCGCTGCGTTTAACATGGGGGTTATTGGAACTTCTACCAGGTACGTTTTCAGTAGGACAGTGGGGATGACAGCCTGGCTAACTCAAGAGAGGACGAGAGGAGAGGAATTAGAGACGGAGCGTAGAGCTGATTTTGAAAGTTTTCATAAAGTAGGGACAGAAAAACCAGGTGGTGGCCGGAGAGAAACATGAGGTCAACAAGAGAGAGTTTTTTTGTGGGGGGGTGGAGAGTTGTTTGCTTTTTAATGGGAAAAACTGTAGCATGGCTGTAAAAGAGAAAAAATAGTGATGACGGAGTGAAAGAATGAATTATGGAAGCTGAGCCCTTGAGCAGATAATAGGAATGAGACTGTACATCTGAAAGACTGCCATGAATTTATGGCTAGTTTCCTTATCTGTAATTTGGTTTTCTTCAAAAAATCGTACCGCAGACTAATTTTCCTAAAATACTTTTTTATTACATTATAAAAAACACCATATGTTTTTATTACAATATTCTAGCATTGTTTTTGCTCATGTTTTCTCCCTGTTTCATATTCCTCTGCTTAGCTGTCAGGCTGCTGAGTGATCTGACTCTCACTGAAGTCAACACCAGTCGACTATGTGACCAGCCCTTGGCTGGACACACGTGACACATTGTTCTGTCTTCATTCAAAATGTAACCATTGAGACAAACAGGTAACAAGACGAATTTACAGAGATAAAAGCAATTATAGGGGATATAGACAGCACCAAATAAATGCATGTCAGGGAGAAAATCATTCTGCCTGAGCAGTAGAAGGGGGCAGCCAAAGTTATAGAGGGCGGGTGTTTTGAGCAGGAAGCAGGAAAGCTGACAGCGCGTGACAAGGAAGAGCAGGTGTGTCTAGAGCACAGGACGGGTGACTGGGGCTGAGGCTGGAAGAGGAGCCTGGGCTGCAAAGGCTGACCAACCCCCCAGCCCAGTTACAACCTATTTTCCCTGCCAGGCCTGCTTTAGCAGCCAGACTCTGTTCTGTACTGTCCCTGCCCCACCGGCCCACACACCTACCCTACGCTTTGTTTCAAGCACTATGAGCATGGGAGCCCAGAAACAAAGGGGAGTGGATGAACAGGATCGGAGAGCTTCAACGTGGCCTAGAGGCACTCCTGGGAAAGCCCACAGCTCTCCAAGGTCTGTATGGGTGCAGAGGGCGCTAAAAGAAAACAATTTCCAGATCCACTATTTTCATAGGAAGCCCCTTGTCTGAGTGACGTGCCTGAAGTGTGCCTGAGGCAAGCCAATTTCTAGCAAGTTCTCCTTTCCCTCTTCCCCTTTTCACAAGAACCCTTCTCCTGATTTATGAAAGAAAGGCATCTCTCTCCCTTCCAGAATCTTCCCATGGGCCTCCCCGCTCCAGGGCATCAAATAAAGGGGCAGTTTGAAAAACCGATATTAGAGAAACTTTCTTTAATGAAAGGATTGATATCAACACTACCCATATCTACATCTATCATCTACATTTCCAGTATAGCTTGGTTTTATGCCTAATAATTATTTAGCAGAAGTTAATGAGTTATTTTTGTTAATTACATAGTAATAATATTTCAGGGAACACAAAGAATAGTTTTTCACAATTAAATTATTTAAAAGATTAAATTTAAATTTATATATTTATTTTTATTGCCGAGGAGTGAGGAGAACGAAGAAATGGGACATATAGATTGTAAAACTGCTAACTGTAAAACGTTCGATTAAAGAATAATTATTTGAAAATTTTAGAGGTCAGCGCTAATAGTGCGCGTGGGGTGTTTTGTTTCTCAAATTTCTATTAGAAGGCATGTGAGCAAAACGTCCAGGGAGGAGAACGAATGTGTCACTGGTCTCCTTTCATGTCACTGTCATAAACAGAGCTTCCTCCCACCCCCACCCTTACAATCATTATATTTTCCTCTCCTGAGGATTATTTTCAGTTTCATTTCCTTTATCTGACAAAATACTTTCTGTCACTCTCCTGATCTTTTCTGTACCCTATCAGCACTTGGAGGAATCTGAGCATTTAGAGAAGAAACCACTATGTATTGTTAGAGCATGATCAGCTAATAGGTAGGTATTCAGAGTTTTCTCTCTATTTCATGTGGTTTGTATGCAGTCCTCTGCCCTTCTAATAATGGCCGCCAAGACACCAGTAGACTAGAAGTGGAATAAAACGTTGGAAAATATATTCATACAAATGCCCTGCCTCCTGATACAAAATGTGTACAAATAATATTGTTGGATTGAGCCGAGATCAAAGAGCCTGTCATTTCCTATTTCTGATTCCAGCACTGAATAACATTTTTTTTTTAAAAAAAGGATACCAATTCTTGACATAAAGCAAAATAAAAAAATAACAATAAATACCATAGTTATATGGTTATAATAGTTAATTAGTAAATTCACTATTAAATAGTTGAGAACGCATCCCAGTACCAGCTAAAACCCCAAATGTTCTCTCAACTCTCCTACGGAATTTTTCCATCCAATCCATCAAATAGGTAGCAGCGAGCATTTAAACAGTGTTCAGTCTCAACAGCTTCATACAGTTGTCTGAAACCACTGAGTGACTAAATGTAAGAGCTAACACTGAGCCAAAACAAGAAGCTGGCTTCTTCCAACCCTCATACCATAAAGCCTTCTGAAAGGGGGCCTTCCGAATAGCTGACTACACCACCTCAGTGGTGCTATAATGGAAAAGTCTTCTGCCCTGATCGCTCCATGAATCCCAGGCTTCTCCTTGGATGGATGAATAGAAAAGTAGAGCGATAGATACGGACACATAGATCAATTCACATTTGCCTCCTATCTGTCAAGCTCTATCATCAAAACCTGATGAAAAGTAGACAAATGTTTTCATTCAGGAATCACAGAAGAAATTTCTCCAAAGAACCAAACACATATAGACATTCACGTGAATATTATTTGATCATGAAAGTAATTTTTAAATATATGATTAATAATGTCAATCACATAAATACCAAATAAGTATTACTTCATTACTTTAAAACCAGCCTTCTATCATTAGGACACTCTGCATCAAAATGAAACAGTGGTTGGTTGTCACTGTCAAGATGTGGGAAGTATTTCTATGGAAATAAGATCATAATTCATAAATACCAGTGATCTTAAGTCCGTCTGGGTTCAAATCCCAGCTCTATCCCTTTCTAGCTGTCACTTTGGGCAAGTTATTTAGCTCTATGCTTCTATTTCCTCAGCTATGAAAGACAGTGCCTACCACTAGATGTTTAATATAGCAATTTTAAAAATACATACATACTTGGAACGATGTCCAGGACATAATAAAAACTCAACAAATTAGCTAGGATTAGTATTATTTCCCATAATTCAAGTTGTGGGCCTCAAGACAGTACTCTCTGTATTATCATTAACTAACCTTTGAAAGAATACTTGCATAATGAACCAAACTTAACAGTAAGGGTAGGAAGAAAAGGACACGCTTCTAAGTTTTAAAATATTTTAAAAACTGTTATAGGTCCGAGACCCATTTAAAAGGCCGATTAGAATTATGATCTTTCCCCTCAGAAAAATCCACTTTTACACACATTTCAGGGCTTCATTCACAACCTTCCTGAGGTCTGCTGAGAGTCAGCAAACCTGAGATGGAGAATTTTCTAGGGTTTCAAATCCTTCAATTACCAAATTCTATTTCAATAAACTTTAAACCACTGGTTTTTTCCCATCCTCCAAAGAAGTTTATAAACATGCATTCCATAGACAAACATTATGTCTTATAACATACAGCTGTTGACATTTACATATTAATCTCATGGATTAAAACAAAAAGCATCAAACTGCTTTTCTGAAACCTTATCAGTAATCTGTAGAGAAACTGCAAATTCCAGAAATATAGTTTCAGATTAGGTTCTGGAGTTCTCACTTCAAATCAGCAGAGAGCAGTGAGTCCAAAAGTATGGAAACACTCTGCTATCAGAGGTTCCCGACCAAGTAGCCAAGCCAACTCCTTTCTGTCACTCTGTCACAGAGCAGACAGTACTGCAGGAAAGGTCATTCGGAGTATGACTAAAACTTTGAGAAAACAGAGGGAGAAATATAAGGACATAACATTAAAAACAATTATAACAAACTTTCAGAACTTTCTGAGATTTCCTAACTTGATGAAGTAAAATTTTAAAATTTTCATCACTTTTAAATCTAAAAGTGATGGCCAATGCTCTATCTTCCGTCCTTTCTTTTACATATCTTTACATTCTTTGTTTGTTCTCCCTCCGTCTACCATGCCCTACTTTTTAATAAAAGGACAGGAGTTTATAAAATTTAATCTATATTGTATCTTGATGCAGGTGGAACAGTTCACCTTGTAACCTCTGCACAGCAGAATGCTGTAACCGTCCAGATCTGATCTGTTCGTTCAACCCAATCAATAAAGCCTTTTTAGGCACACTGACAAGATGAAGATGCCTATCAGTTAGCAGTGTCATAACCTCAGAAAGTAGCTTCAAAAAACGCAATAGTAAATAGCTAGGGACGACCACTTAACTTCCAGTTTCAAAAGTTCTGACTCGCCCTATTTAAGAATCTGTAATAAGCATCATTTAAGAATAACCTTACTTTAAATATATGTTGAAGTTAACAAAATCTTAAATGCATAGAATTACGTAGTTAAAGTCAAATAAATTGTATACACTTGCACCATGTCTCAATACTTGAAGAAATTAACTGGATTTTCATTTAAAGCCACCTCGAATAAGGATTTGATTGCAGTACAAGTCTCCTGCATTTCTTCCAAATTTCTAATACTACTTTTCTAAGAGGTAAGTGTCTTGTTCGGGGTTGGAACTAATAATAGAGACCCAGGCCTGACAGCCAAACGGCGTCCATGCCTGCGAATTCCTCTTCCCAGGAAGGCAGGTGTCGCGATCAAAGACAAGGAGGGTAATTTGATTTTGCAGAAGTAGAGGCAGTGACGCGCAGGCTCAAGCAACTGGCTCTGGCCGGCGGGGAGTCTGAGAAGGGGCAGGGAAGAAGCGGGGAGCAGC
>NW_011889010.1:1963526-1975337 GCF_000151845.1 Pteropus vampyrus
TTAAAGTCAAATAAATTGTATACACTTGCACCATGTCTCAATACTTGAAGAAATTAACTGGATTTTCATTTAAAGCCACCTCGAATAAGGATTTGATTGCAGTACAAGTCTCCTGCATTTCTTCCAAATTTCTAATACTACTTTTCTAAGAGGTAAGTGTCTTGTTCGGGGTTGGAACTAATAATAGAGACCCAGGCCTGACAGCCAAACGGCGTCCATGCCTGCGAATTCCTCTTCCCAGGAAGGCAGGTGTCGCGATCAAAGACAAGGAGGGTAATTTGATTTTGCAGAAGTAGAGGCAGTGACGCGCAGGCTCAAGCAACTGGCTCTGGCCGGCGGGGAGTCTGAGAAGGGGCAGGGAAGAAGCGGGGAGCAGCAGTACCTTTCTTGAACGTTCTGAGCTCGATTAGGTGCGGAACTCAGCGCTCTGTGCTGCCAGACCTCGTCTCCTCCGCACCCCGCAGCTTGGCGGGGGTGGCCGGGCGCACGTCCCGCTCTCCTCCAGCCGGCTGTCCCCGCAGCACGCAGAGGGGAGCGCACTGGGGAGCCCGAGGACCGGCAAGTGGACGAGCAATCTGCGCGCGTCTGGAAGCGGAGGATGGCGAGGAGAGCCCGCGAGAGAAATAAAGGGGCAGAACGGGGAAAACCTCTGCACCATGCGCAAGCGAAAACTGAAGTCGTGGTCAAGTGTTCCCCCTGAGAGGGCGGGGCCGCGGTCTGGGGAGACGGGTGGGTCCTGCTGGAGCTGGGAGGGGCCCAAGGCGGAGGCTTTCGGGGAAACTTCTATGGCCCTTTCCACCACCACCACCTCCTCTCCCAAAGCGGAGAAGCAGAGCTCTGTACCTCCATCGATCCGGGCTGCAGAGTGCGGGACGAGCAGGCAGGGCAGGCGGCGCGCGCGGCCACCCGGCTCCCTTCCCTATTGGGCTACGGCGGCAGCGAGCGAGTCAGCTGGGCTTCCCCTGGTGCCCTGACCCAGGGAGTCCCAACCCCCAGCGAAAAGAAAAGTGAAAGAGGAAAGAACAAGGCGCAGAGGGGAAGATAAACACCTTCGGTGGCTGCTGGGGGGAAGGGCGGGATGGCGTCGGCTCCTGCATGACTTCCCGAGGTGTCGCGGCTCCCGGTCCCCTGGGCTGGCACGCCCGGTAGTTTCCGCCACTGGCAAGCCCAGGGCGCCGAACCTGGAGGGCGAGCGGGAGGTGGTTGCGGAGCGCTGGCGCCCAGCCTGGGCCAGTACCGGCTTAGGTACCTGCAGAGAAAGCGCAAGGAGGCGTCTTGGAGCCCACCCGCCGCGTCCTCGGAGCCACGCATGGTGCGGGAGGCTTCCCAGTGAAGCCCGGGGATCCCCGCGCAGTGCGCGTCCAAACCGCCCAGAAGAAAGGGGAAAATGCGTTGGATCAGGATGGGCGGCTACTCCACCCAGACCAGCCCCTCGGCCCACCACTCAGGCTGGTGGAAGGAAGGCTCTGAAGTCCTAACGTTGGAGGAAGTCACCTGGGTAACTACTTTGTCCAAGGCAGTTGGCACGGAGGGTGAACTTGAAGGCATGAGCCTGTCTGCTGATCGGTTTGCCAGTCTAGTGAGGAATGGGGCGTAAACGTTATACGCATGGTCCAAGGGGACCGTGTGTGGTGTTGTTAACTGTATCTTGCAGTTAAAGGAAGGGACTGATTTCTTTTGAGGCTGAGGGATCTGCATGCCACACAGAGTCAGCAGAAAAGGCCTTGTGCCCAGTTTTGGAAGCACTCCGGAGAACCGTGCACACACGTGAATTACCGAAAATCCCTAATAAAAGGTGCTTCCCCAGATTTTTCAGTTATGTCATAGAGAAAAATGATAAGGCTCCCTGGAGCTTAGTAAAATATTTAGCTACGTTTTCTTTGCATTTAACATATGTGTTAAAAATAAAACAAAAATATTAGAAGTGATTTAAATACTAAATGTGCATAAAGTTTACATAAAATCGGTTCACATTTTTCTTAAAAAGTTAAGCTCTAGATAGTCACTAACAACAAAATAAGAGCTATAAACATTTTTAAATCGTTTTTTACATTTAAAATCTTTTTTTACATTTAAAATAGTTGGAGGTTATGTTTAAAGAAATGAAGTAATCATTCTTTCCTGTTCAAGACAACGTAATGTTGAATATTCATGTGATGATGCCAATGATTTCAAATCCAATCAGACTTTTTTGTAGCAATACATTGAAGCTGTAATTTGCAGAATGAGCATGCATTGGGAGAGCATTGCGTCTGGACTGGAGTCTGCTGCAAAAGATATGGCAGCCACAAAAGGGCTAACGTACGTGTGTCTATGTGAATAGAGAGGTATGGGATGGAGAAGTGGATCTGTGTCCCCAGCCCCAACTTGGACTGCTGCAGAGCTTCTTAGGCTCCTGCAAGGTAAATTCATCCCATACCTCCTTCAGCCCCCCTGTTGATGCTGTGTGCTCTGCAGTTGGTGGCAGAAGGTGTCCACACAGTAAAGCACCTCACTGACCACACTCAATACCAAGTAGCACAGCCAGAGGACACATCATCACATCCTCGATTCTGTTGCATTTGGGCTGCCCAGGAAACTAGAGGAATCTGCTCTTAGCTGAAGTTCAATGGCCCGTGGGCTCCAGAATCTTGTCAGCTGTTCCCCAGGGCTGAGGGGACTCAATGGCTGACGGCACACTGTTAATATGTGGCCACCTTGAATGTTGTAAGCTACTGGAGAGTTTTCACATTTTCTGACACTGATGGTAACTTTCCTTATAGAGCTGAGTTTTAAAGCACAATTTAAGTACACAGAATAATAAAATTGGTCTACAAATATTGAACAAACTTCTAACATATGTAAGTTCTGGAACAAGATGGGCCAAATGATCTACAAAATATTTAGTCAGAATAGGGAAATAAAATAACAAAGTGATATGAAAAATGATTATAACCATAAGATATGCTTTGCCTGTCAAATACATAGATCAGATTTGTTTTTTTTAATTACAGAAAAAAATATCTTTCAATTAGTTGTATAAGTCACTGAAGCTCAGTGAAGTTGGGTTTTCAGCATAATTTGTTTTTGTTGCACTGTGTACAAACAAAAAAGTCTAATATATAAAATTCTAGTATTTCAGTTGCCACAGGCTGTTTGGTAAGATACTGAAAATTACTCACACCAGTGAACAAGTAAATTCCACTGTAGAATTTAAAAGCAAAGACCAAGATTGATGAAATCATTTGAAACCGCCTTAAGAAAACTAATAAAACTCTAATATGGAAAGATGTAAAAAACTCACAGAAGTGACCATAACAATATTTCTTTGAATTTAAAGAATTAACAATAAAATTATAGATTAATAAAATTTTAATGTCTGATTTTTCATTCCAAAGACAATGTTTGGCAATTGGGCAGTTGTTTTTAAAATAAATTACTAATAAATGTTTTCTATAGCTTTTAAGAGTATGTGGAAGGAGCTAAGTTAGCTCACATGATTGAATGTTCAAAGCCCATGACTATGACTCTATTTATGGTTCTCCTAAGAATGAACCGCAAGACAAGAACAAGTTGATCTTCTGGTCCTTGGAAAAACATGGCCCAGGACACCCCAAGTTTCCATACTGGTTAAAGCATATGTGAAATACACTCTTACCTCAAGTTTGCTCCCCATCTCTGATTTTTTAAAGAGGAACAGTCTTCCTATTAAAGATTACTTAAGTTTTCAAGAGCTTCTGAGGTTACTGCTTATTCAGAGTTGGAGCAGTACTAGTTGGTTAATACTTCTGTAGTTCCTACGATGTGTCCCCAGGTGCTTGCTAAGCACTAATATAAACTCATTGAACCCTCACAGCAATGCTATGAGATATAAACTGTGATTATCTCCATTTTACAGATAGAGAAACTGAGGCCCAGAGAAACTACAGGACCTATCTAATTGTGCAATTGAGTGGCCCAGCAAAGATCTGAACTCAAGTGGTATGGCTTAAATATACATCCCCTACCTTCTGCCACCTCTAAGTTGACAAGCACCCACCACTGCTTCTAAAACAAAGTTCATGAGGAAAAAATCCAGTGCCTCTCAAGTAGTATCTCTCAGTCCGATTTTATTTGCTCCAAATAATTTTAGCCACCACTAAGGAGGAAACTCGTCAGTTCTCTTGAATTTATGCTTCCTGATCATATTGTGTTTCTGTAATGAAATTGCTATGAGTTTTACAGCCCCACTATAAACATTTGAATAAAGTGACTGACAAAAGGCTGATGGAGCTAGAAACAGCAGGACTAGTAGCTGACAAATTCTGGCTGGAACCTATTAGAGATAGATGATTTTGTTTGAACTGAAGTGTAAGAGTGTACCCACAGAAAACCATGAAAAAAAGATACCTAGTTTCAAGCTAGAGATGAATTAAAAACAAATAATAACATACTTAATTCTTAATATATTCAAAGTATAAGGAATTTTATACGTTTTGGTACTTAGTAGGAGGCAAAGGGGTTTAAATAAAACCAAGAGATGATGTAATGTGCCAACAGTACTATTCTGAACAATCTTTTAAGGCTGACCTTATCACTCGAAATCTAGTTCCAATTACCTTACTTAGATTTATAATATATGAGTGTATCTTTATCTATAGCTATATCTATACATATATATCATATAATATAGAATGCATTATTAACCCTTTCCTAAGGCTATCTTATACCCATGCTTTCTATTCCAAGCATGACTTATGTCCTAGATTTAAACAAGAATCGTGTTTAACAGTTTCCCAAAACTTGTTCTCACAATTTTCTAAATTAAACAAGCTTCTAAATGAACCATGGATCAAAGAAGAAATCACGGAGGAAATTATGAAATACTTTGAACTGAATAATAATGAAAACAATATATCAAAATTTAAAGGATGCAGCTAACATAGTTCTTAGAGGAAAATGTATAGTTATCAATATTTACATTATAAATAAAAATGGTTAAAAATCAATAGAATAAGTTTCTACCTTAAGAAACTAGGGGAAAAAGAGGAAAATACATACAATGAGAAGGAAGACAACAATAGTTCAAAGCTAAGATGGAAGAGAAAACCAATGAAAATAAGTTATTTATTTGAAAAAAATCAATAAAATTGGTGAATCTTCAGCTAACTTGATCAAGAAAAAAGGAAAAATACAAAGCTACCAATATCAACATTGAAAGAGAATACATCACTATACATACATACTATAGACATAAAAGAAAAATAAAGAATATTAAAAACAACATAAGAATATGTTTGACAACTTAAAAGAAGGGACAAATTCCTCGAAAGCCACAAGTTACAAAGGCTCACACACGCACACACACACACACACACACACACTCAGAATGTTTAAATTAATCTCTACTACAGAAATTTAATTCATAATTACAATCTTTCTCACAAACTCTAGATCCAAATGGATTCATTGGCAAATTGTTTTAAACAATTGAAAAATAATGCCAATTTTATACAAACTCTTTAAGAAAATAGAGGAGGTAGAAGCACTTCTCAACTTATTTCATGAGGCCAGAATTACTCTGTCAAAACCAGCAAAGATATTACATAAGGAAATCTACAGTGGAATATTTTTTTGAACATAGCACAAGAATTCTTAACAAAATATTAACAATCTAACCTAATGTATAAAAGGATAATACATCAGGAACAAATGGGGATTATCCATGTAATAAATGCAAAGCTGATTTAACATGAAAAAGGTAATCAATGTAATGCTCAGTATTAATGAAAAAAAGGAGAAAAAGCATTGACAAAATTCAACATTCGGCCATGATGAAACCTCTTGGCAAACTAAAAATAGAAGGAAACTCTCTCAACCTGATAAAAGGCAACTACAAAAAAAGTCTACGTCTAATAGTTTAATTTATAGTGAAAAATGAATGCTTTACCTCTAAAATCAGCTACAAGCAAAGATGTCTGCTCTCATCATTTCTATTCATTTGGTATTAAATATTCTAGACAGTGAAATAAGATTGAAAAAAAAAGTTATAAAGAAAGGAAAGAACTGGAAAACTGTCTTTATTTGCAGAAAACAGGTTCCTGAGGAATCTACCAGAAAAATCCTAAAACTATAAGTGAATTTAGCAGAGTCACAGGATACAAGATAAATGTATAAACGTAAATTATATTTTTGTTTACAGCAATGAAGTTAGAAATTTAAAAATTTTAAATATAATTTACAAAAGTATCCAACATAAAATACTTAAGCATAAATTTAACAACATGTACTCTGAAAACTACAAAATATTGCTGCAAGAAACTGAAGATGATCTAAATCAAGGGTTGACAAACTACGGCCTGTAGCTTTTGGCCTGTTCTGTGTTTAAAATACAGCCACACCCATTTGTTTTATTTGAGTATTGCTGCTTTTGCAGTTGAGAAATTGCAACAGAGACCATAGAATTCAGCAAAACTTACAATATTTATTACCTTGCTTTTTACAGAAAATGTTCATCAACCCTTCATCTAAATGTTTGAAGAGATATCATATTCATGAATCGGAAGATACCATGTTAAAGATGTCAATTTTTCCCCCAAACATATCTATAGATTCAAAGCAATACCAGCAGGCTTTCTTGTACAATTGGATGAGCCGCTTCTAAAATTGATATGCAAATACAGAGGACCTAGAACAGGTAAAACATTTTTGACAAAGAACAGTGTTAGAGGGTCTATACTACCAGATATCAAGATTTAATATAAAGCTATAAAAGGCCAAGGCAATGTAGTAATGGCAAAAGTCAATGGAACAGAATAAGGAATTTAGAAAAGACTCACAGATACATGGTCAATTAGTTTTGGCAGTTGTGTCAAGGTGAGAGAGTGAAAGGAAAATCCTTTCAAATGATACAGAAACAACTGGATTTTTTAGTTGAAAAAAATTATTTTCAATTCCGAAACTCTTGTCACTCATAAAAATAAACACTAATGGTTCATAGTAAATGTAAAAGCTAAAACTCTAAACCTAAGAGAAAGCATAGGAGAAAATCTTTGCAATCTTGAGGTAGGTAATGTTTCTTGGACAGAACACAAAAAGTACTATGAAAGGACAAAGTGATATAATTAGATTTTATCGAAATATAAGCTGTTTTTCTCTCCTTAAGGTCCGAAATGACTACCAACAAACTAAAAGTTCCAGAGAACCCTGCATTTGAAAATCCTATTTAATACTGTTTGACTTATTTCTCAAAGTCATTGTTCTAGGAATTATTTTGCAATAGAACATTAATTAATCTTTTACAGAAGTTGTATTCCGGAAAACACACTTGCAAAGTACTATTAAAGACACAGTACTTTCTTCTGGAATAAATTCCATTATCAATGTTAATTGAGAGAGAAGAGCCATAATAGTCAAATAATTATTTTTGCCATAGGATATGCTCTGTGTTGGATTCACTAACATTTTGGTATGATATTTTCAATGTTTGAGGGTTATAAATATTTCTCTATGGCAATAAACATTATTTTAAAACAATATTTTATAATAGCTGTACAACTTAATTAACTATTCACCTACTAGTAGTCATTTACAGCTTGATTTGTTTTTTATTAAAACGAAGAAGTCCTCATATAAAATTTGGCTGGCGAATCTCAAATTAAAACTTAAGTCACACTCACTCTGGTTAAAGGAGCCTAAAAAACATTGCCAGAAAGAGGCTTTAGGCCTACAAAGAAACTCTATATTTCTATTTTATTTTGAGAGAAACTAGGCATAGAGAAATTAGGAGATTCACATCTAATGAGATACTCATGTAATAATGACAGGCCTCAGAACTGATGCCTGAAGAAGTAACAAGGACGTCACTGAAATTTCTGAGCTGTAGATTTTAAATTAAAAGAGACAATAATGGTTACATTCCAAAATATCTCCAATAAGGACTTAACAAAAGCCAGCATTGGGCCAGTATAAGAAAGAGTTGTCAATAAACACTGTATTAATTAAACAAACCACAGAAGTAATCACTCTCAGGCAGCTGAAACAGCAAAGTGAATTTTAGGTACACGTAACATCATAACTATTTGGATTCTTGTCCAATATTACACATAGCAAATGGTGCTATGTTCCAAGAAAGCACTTCAAAATTTACTGTTGATTTGCACAAAATCAGAAATTCATGCAAACATTGAATGGCCATTTCCTTGAAAAATGGCTTTCAAAGGAGAGTGTTGATGTTATTGTTCTATTTGAAACATGAATAAGAAATGAGGTTTAGTGCAGGCAAAGGGAATTCTTATTTTTGCAAAGTTAACTTTTATGTTCAAACATAATGAAAATAGAAGTGTTAGAAATAGTTATGCATGGTATTTGAAGGTACACTCATCCATACATGAAAAACTAATAATGGGTATATGAATTGTGTTGGAAGCCTTGCTGCTTCATTTGCTTGTCTCACCCCCAAAATACAGATCCTCCCTTTAAAATCTACCTTTGTCGGCATTTATACGTAAGCTTAGTTTGGGAAATCTAAGATTTGAGGATTCGAAATAGACTATGACAGGCCTAAAATTAATGTTATCGAATCATTCTTTCCCCCTTTGCATTTATTGATTGCTAACTCTGCACTCAGAATTTACTTCCTGCCACAGATTATATAGAAGTAGTGCAGTAAGAGGTACAGTCCTCCCCTTCCAAAGGGAAAATATGACTTAATTACCACCATTAAGAAGTTTACAATGTGTTGTGGTTGATTTTTAGAGGTTGATATAACTGCACACGGTGGTTTACAGATAACCCTATACAAAAAGCTTTGCTAGAATTTTCTATCACAATTACTTTGAGGTAATGTCACAATATCATCTTAACTGGATAGCTCTTTTTCTGATTGTTTAGTGGAAATTTTTATGCCAGATGTGTGATAATTCTTATACATTCAAAAACTGACAGAAAAGGAATCCTGGAATTAAAGCAATTACCATTAGTTATACAAACTTACCTCACAGATGTAGATCCACTGAGATAAGATATTGTTTTGTGATTTTAGCATGACATAATTGGAAACTATTAAGTTGTGAAATACTCTAATGTGGGTTTAGTTTTAAATCAATCTGGCTTCAGCGAGCGCTTTATTCATTTGGCAACTGATCTAAAATAAACTTGTCCAGGACCACATAGAAATTAAGTGGTGAATCCAACATTTGAACCTATCTCTATTAGAAAAGCCTCATCTTCCCTAATATTTTGCGAGCTCAGTGAGGACTGGCCCGTATATGATTAACAATTGCTGTATTACTCCTACTCCTATATATACTGCCCACCCTATGGCAGGTAGGCCCTTTGGCTTAATATGCATCATCTTTAACCCTGAGCTAAATTCATCAAAGTTGGAGTCATTGTCTCCAATTTACATATGTCAAAACTGGGGTTCGGTAAGTAATGTGTCAAAGAACTTATAGCTAGAGAAATAACATAAAGTATCATTTTCATAATTCCACTTGTTTCAATGAAACACATTGAAACATATTTACATATTTACATATACTTTCTTGGAGACTGAATCAATCAACAACTGTGGGTGGGGAGAATAACCAATTGAAATGATCTTGATCTTGTGATATGATTTTAAAGTAATTGCGAAATGAACATTTTTTTTTTCTGGGAAACTATAAAGCATTCGGCTTTATAACTGAGCCATCTGATTTTTCATGTAGTCTGAATTTAATAATCTTTAATATGTGGAGGAAAAAAATCATGTCCATCTAAAGTTTCAATGAAAAAAAAAGTTTCAAAATAAGCGGTAAAACGTCTTATCGCAACCTTTTTTAATTAACATAGAGAGAAATCGGTGATAAAGTGCTATTTTGACTTGCAAAGGAAAAGGAAAAATCAAACACCAACTTTACCTACTGATGGCAGTCACAGCTGAACCCTAAGGTAGTTGCTTCCAAAATCAGATACTAATTCCTTAATCCATTTTTTAAAAAGCTTCCCATTACCTGATCCATTGAGTTTCATCGCTTTATAAACTTAAATAATTGTATTTACCCTAAAGAGCACATCGTTTTGCTGCTTCCTACTCCCATCCCTTCAGATGTGTCTCTCTAGCTCTTTTTCTGGTTAAGATTTGACACATTAAGCCAAATCCTCTTTCAAAGGCCACCTAAGAGATTTCCTCTTCAAGGAGACTATTCATCTTGACTTCATTCATGTTCTTCTTCCTTTAAAATAATTCTTTTGCACTAGTTTGTGTATTGGCTATATTTGTTCTCAAGCAATTTTGAGTGTGTCTCTGTTTTCTCACAGAGATGGTGATACAAGCTCAGCAATGATTAGCCTCTCAGGAACCAGATAAATAAATGTCTTAGAGCTGGGACAGACTGAAGAGAAAACAGGGTGTGTGTTTGTTTGATTGTTTAATAATCTTTTCCGTGTGGTGCCAATTTTAGGATTAGAGCTGAGAGCCTGACACCTGGTAGGCGATAAGTATCTACTAGGAACATGGGGCTTCAGAGAGAGAGAGAGACCTGGGTTCAAATATTGGAGTCGCCATTTAGTTTTTGTGTGATCCTGGACAAGTCCATTTTTAGCCGTAGTTTCCACATTTAAAATATTGACAAACATACTGTATTTTCCAAGTGTTGTGAGAATTCATTTAAAATAATTTACATGATAAAGTTTTCATTGGTGTAAACAGGTTGAGTTCAGGCTGTTACCAGCAAAAGCCAGCTGTTTGGCTGTCAGGAGGCCTCACCACATTAAATTTGCTAAATTAAATATGGTCTAGGCTTCTGTAATAAGATTTGAGTGTTTAATAGTATTAGAATTGTATAATACGATGTGTCCTGCTTCTCAATAGCCCAGTCAAATAACTATGTTACTTATTAAGATACTCTTTTCCTCGGAGCGTGCATGAAGGGACACTCCCCCGACCTTGCTTCTTGATTTTTATTGAGAATTATGCTCATATTTTAACCTTAAATGTAATTTTGGCTGTTGGGTAGAAAAATATTATTTATTATATAAAAGAAGTAAGCATGTTCTCATTTAATAATAAGTCATTGTATTATAAAAGTGTTGTGAGATTATTAAATGCCTTTGGGTACAATTGAGATTACCTTGGAATTGAACTTCTTTGGTTTATATAAGTGATATGTTACAATACATTTTCTCCTTTGACATATTTAAATTAAATGTTACATAAATTCTAAGATTAAACTATGCATGTGGTTTTTATTCTATTGCAATTCAACTATTGAATTCAATAGTTGTTTATTTGAGTTTAGAGATCTGCATTCATACTTAAATTTTATTGGTGTCTTTTCTCCTTTGATCTATATGATATATATGTACATAAAATATTTTCATGCTATGTTATTTGGAGTATAAAGTTTTAATATTGTTTTTTCCTCACTGCGATTTTGTCTGTTATGAATACAAAATGACTCTTATCCAAAGTAAAATAAGTTGAATTTTAACTTTCTCGATATTATTGGAAAAGATAAACAGTTCAGATATTTAAATCAGAAAAACTTGGGTTCAAATTCCAACAAAGCCATCTTTAGCAAGTCACTTCTTTGAGGCTTAATCTAATTGCGGATATAATGCGGATCTACCCTGTTACTATACTACTAAGTGACTTGACATGTGTGTATCAGCTGAGGGCCTACAAATAGGAAGTGCTCAATAACTACGCTGGGGGATATTCCCATGGCCTGCTTCCTTCCATAGCACTGCCTATACTTTTAAAATTGTATCTCTGTTCTCTGTTTTTCATGTTTATCATCTTCTGCACATGGTTATTTTGTTCCTTACTCTAAGAGAATTCTAAAATTTTTCTTCAATGCACAGATGTAA
>NW_011889010.1:1975387-1980775 GCF_000151845.1 Pteropus vampyrus
ATCTTTAGCAAGTCACTTCTTTGAGGCTTAATCTAATTGCGGATATAATGCGGATCTACCCTGTTACTATACTACTAAGTGACTTGACATGTGTGTATCAGCTGAGGGCCTACAAATAGGAAGTGCTCAATAACTACGCTGGGGGATATTCCCATGGCCTGCTTCCTTCCATAGCACTACTATACTTTTAAAATTGTATCTCTGTTCTCTGTTTTTCATGTTTATCATCTTCTGCACATGGTTATTTTGTTCCTTACTCTAAGAGAATTCTAAAATTTTTCTTCAATGCACAGATGTAACTTTTCAGAAGGGCCCATTGTGTTATGGCTACTGCGTTGACGAGTTGTCCTTCCACCTGCTTCTCTTTAATTCTTAGCCTCTTATTTTTTGTTTTAATACCCAGTTGTCTCCGTTTATGCCTGTTCTTTACATGTGACTGATACTCATATTTATTAGGAACGACAACTACATGAATCCTTTTTCAGAAGCCAAACTGGTTGTCTAAAAATTCTTTCCCCTCCTCTTCAAAATCATTTTTCCAGAGATTTGATATTCACTGGATTTTCAGAATAATATACTCCTTTCTCTTAGGACGCAGTATATTTTTAGAGGGACCATTTAATGATTTTATCTATTTTTAAAATTCTAATACACTTGGTACATAAAAGAACATATGTAACGTGCATAATATAAATAACAGCACAATGCAGAGTATCGCCCAGACTGTGGACGCCCCTGTAAGCCCTCTCCAGTTACCTCCCTCTGTGGCCCATGTTTCTATACATCTCAGATTTTCCTTCCAGCATCTTTTTTCTTCTTTCTAAAGCATATTTTTCAGATGTTCCTTCAGAGGGAATCTGTTGTGATAGACCACTTACTACATGAAAATGTCTTTAATTTGGCTTCCTTCGAAAGACACTTTTGTTGAGTATGATTCTAGGTTGAAAGAAACTTTCAGCATGTTGAAGATGTTATTGTAGTGTCTTCTGGCTTCATCTGAGAAGTCTGTCAAGAAGTCAAATGTTAGTCTAGTTGCCATTCCTTTGTTCATAATCCATCTTTTCTCTCTGCTTTTTCTAAATGCCTGCTATTTTACTTGGTACTCTGCAGTTTTTTTGAAAAAAAAATTTGTACCTATGTATGATAATTTATCTTATTTAGGATTTGTTGCTGTTCATTAGAATGAGTTCATTAGTTCTCATGAAATTCTCAGGCATTATTCATTTAAATATTGCCCCTTGAGTCTATTATTTTTTCCAGAACTTTGATAGATATGTGTTAGACTAGCTCAGTCTTTCATGTTTCCCAACTGTTTTGTTTGTTTGTTTGTTTGTCTGTCTGTCTGTTTTTACTTTTTCCATCACTTTGTCTCTGTGAGTATCAATTGTATTATTTTTTAATTTACATCCTCTGGCTCATTAATTCTCCCTTAAACTATTATTTTATAAACTTAGCTTTAATTTCACTGATTGTATTTTTCATTTCTAAAAGTTCAATTTTGCTTTTTTCAACTATGCCTGTTAATCTTTGATAGATGATTGATCTTTACTTGTATTTTAGTCTATATTTTATTTATACAAATTTATTAGTCATACTCATTTTATATTTTTACTATTTCCAATATTTGTCTGTTTCTGCTATCTGTTAGTCCTGCTGTCTCTCATTTATAATTCCTTGTTTTATTTATGTTTCATGATCTTTGACTCTGAACAGAATTTTTTTGTTAAAATTCTGTGAGAATTTGTTGAGGTTTGATATGAGAATAAGTTCACCAAGAAAGAATTTACTTCTTCTATAACCCAGAAAGCCATAAGCCCATTAAAGAACAGACCTATGGACAAAAATATCTTGGGAAAATTATTGCTTTTCCCTTCAGCCAAAGCCGGTTCTAGTCAGAGAAGTCTCCTATTTCGCCCTTCCCTGATTTAGGTATTTTTAATTCTGGTCTCTACATGAGAGTCTCCAATCTAATTCCTCACTGTACAGTGGCCCTAGTCTTTGTCTTGCATGTCTCCTAAAAACAGTCATTAAAACCAAAGCTCTGAACTCCCAGAGGTCATATTTTCTTGAGTCGGTGGGCGGCTTTGGGATTCGGTTACCTCTTGGGCTTGTGTTCTTGTTTCATTCCTGGCTTCAGAGAATTTCCATCGACTTCTTTAGATCCAATTTCCTTATGTGATTGCTATTTTTTAAAATTGTATTCAGCATTTGAAAGACTTTTTGACAGTTTTTCTTTGCAGAATTTTTTGGAATTTCCTAGAACTCATAATGCTGCTTGAAACCAATGACCTCATATGAAAATTTTTACATTGGCAGTGTGTTCACCATTGCTCAGGCTCAAAGAGAAATGCCCAGCTGGCTCTGCTTATTTCCAGCTTGGTCAGGAGTAGAGTTTTCCTTTCATGCCCTCATCCCCACCTAAGATACCTCTACACTCAGATGGGCATACAAAAGTCTAGGATTTTGCAAAGGGAGTTGGACACAGACATTGGATTCCAGGGAGGGTCTACACAGATAGACTGCTCAATGCCGAGTCTCTATCTGATGATATTATCTTGTCCACCTCTTACCTCTTGGCCAGGTCTTTCCTTTCAGTTCTGTTTGTCTTCTTCTGGGTCATTAATTTTACTTCTGCTTTGTCCCATCATAGAGATGGGGAGACAGAAAGGGAAACTCTTCCTTTCTCTAGCACTGAGATTGCAGAAGTAGAGAAAAATGCATAGGTAACATGTAGATAAATTCTTCAAGATTTTAGGGAGAGGTTCTCAGGTTCCTTTTGGGATACTGTTCCTTTTGGGATACTGTTCCTTTTGGGATACTGTTGCTTTCCCTGTGGGTGAATTTTCTTTTTCTGGGATCTCATACCAATGATTTCATGCCAAGAACATTAGTTTATTCTGGTCCTTCACTACCGTTTTCCAGTTTCCTGTGCTTAAGGGTGCAGATTCACTTCACTGAGTCCTACAGAGCAGAGAGCATCTTCCGCCTGTCATATTCGAGGAAGTCACTTCACGACAGCTGTATCATCCCTGCACCACCAGATCTACAGGAGTGCTACTACCTGACACCGCTACTGCACCGGTGACTGGCTCTATTCTAGCACTCCATTGTTACTCTTTACTGAAGTCAGAGTTTATAGGAACCATACTGCTCAATAAATACCACGTGCTTGAGGCCTGTCGTAAACTCATGTCTCATACTTGCAAAGATAATCAATGTGATATTAACTGTATTCCTTCGGTCAGATTAGAAGCTTACCTAAAATTATAATTTGACTCAAGGATTTTTTAAAAGCAGCTCTTTAAATCAACCCTTCCACAGAGCACAACTATCACATTTGATTTGCAAACCAATAAGAAAAGCCAGTATAACAACTGGGAAAGGGGGAGAAAACAGATTTATTTTGCACGAGAACTCTACCAGGAGCCTGGGTGAAGGAGAAAGGGGTCCCAGAGGAAAGGCGGGGTTGAAAATAAAATCTAAACACAAATAAAAGAGAACAAACGAAATATAAACTCACAAATTTACAAAAGTAGGAATGAGAAAATAGTTATAACAATGTATACAGATGAAATAACAGATAAAATAATGAGAATGGTATATAATTATAACAATAAAGTTGAATATCTCATTTAAAAAAATTCCTTTGAATGACACTGTACCTTCTGAAACTGTTGAGATTCCCAGGCTGAGGTGAGGTGGCAGTATCCTATCTGGTTTCAAGGGCTGAGAAGTTGGGTGGTACCTAATGAGTGCGCACATCCAATTAATGACTGCTTATTTAAGGATGAAAAATTTTTAAATAGCTTCAAGTGATTAGTATTAATTTTTTGCAATGGATAAATACTAAGTTTTTAAAATATTTTGGGGGGCCTAACAACTTATTAAAAGAACTGTAAGATACATCTCGTGGTCTAGAGATGCCTTACTTTCACCCATATTTTCCATATTCAAAATAAATTTATATATTCTCCCATCCCTTTTATTGATCATTACTCAGGCAGTGACTGAAAGGGGACAGTTACATCTAGTGACTGAACTACCTATTAAAGCTTGTGGACAAGGAGAAAACAGGAGAGAGTGAGAAATCTTTTTGAAATTATTTTTGAGGAGCTATTCTAACACTCAAAATTACTGGGTGTCTGTGGATGGTGGGGAGTACAGACAGTTCATTGAATACTGTGACTATTACTCATTGTCGAGTAACCTTTATGACAAAGGTACATCATTTCTCAAAAGCAAATGGTCCAGAAAGCCCTCCCCTCCCCCAAATGATACAGATTAGTTTCAAGGGATGCAATAAAGTGGCTAGAGTTGGGTGACGGGACTGGAAAAATAACACTGTAACTTAAAAACATGTCAACAGCGGTGAGGCACTGCTGATAGCCTTGAAAAATTCAAAGGTCTAATATACTTAGTCTTCCAGGAACAGTAGAGAATGTCCTGAGTGACAGAGTCTCTCCGACTGAAAGATACACGGATCGACTTTCTGTAGGAGCCACAAGTCTGGTAGTGCCAGCTCCTGAATCAAAAACCAAGAATCCTTTACTTTGTGCCAAGTCTCTGAGGGTGAATGTGTTGCTGAGTCTGGTATAGAGGTGAATCAGGCAGCAATGGTGGCATCTGGGTGGAGAAGCCTCTATTAGTAGCTTAATTCCAAGCAGTCTCATCAGAAAACAAGCCCTTATCATAGGCGTCTACATGTGCAACTCACACAGCATCATCATTAATCGTGATTTTATTTTTAAAGTTCATGGCCTCAGAGAGAACTATCTTTAATATGCCAGTCTGTAGTTTTGCAAGTGGTAGAGCAAAGAGCCAGGCCATTGACAAAAGTCAAAAGCGAATAAAAGTATAACAAGGTTCATTGAGGGGACTGCTGGACAGAGCTATGCGAAATGCCTTGAGTTCTGCCACTGAGCTAAATAACCATGCCCAGTTTCGATCCTGCATAGTGAGAATTGAGGCTGAACTGGGGCTGCAATCCAGTGGATATCACCCGGTTTCAGCTTGGCCAAGTTACAAGTGAACTAGGCCTCGGCATTTAGAGGAATATCCTTGGTAAAGAAAATTCAGTGACTTTGCTTCGAGCAGCAGAGTAGGGTATAAAATTTCTCTCAATGAGATAGCTGCTTCTTTTTCTTGTAATGTCAAGAAACCAGGCCAGTTGCATTCTTGCATATACTAATTCCATTTGCCAAATCAGGCTTTATAGGTACCCTTCCCACCTTTCAGTTATGGAGTCTGAGTTGAACCACCTCGAAATAGAAATAGCAGGCCCAAGACACACAAGGGCTCCTTGAGGTGGGAGCTCATTTTTGAGAAGGATCCTAAAACAAGCTAATAGCTCGATGTGATTGGAAGGTGCTGGGTCCAAAAGGGAGGAGC
>NW_011889010.1:1980825-1983365 GCF_000151845.1 Pteropus vampyrus
GTGCATAGGTCTGGATTTCTCCTTTTCTCTCCTGTTTGAAATTTCCGTTTCTCTATGAACCCTTTCAATCAGAGTCTCTCATCTTTAATCTTACGAAGATTATTTTTCTTCAGTAACTTCCTCTTTTCCATTTTTTTTCTTTTTCTGGGATTCCTATTACCTCTATATTTAGACTTCTACTTCTATTACCCATATCTTTTAATTTTCTACCTATTATTATCTTTATGAAGAAGCAGGATATGTAGGAAGTGTCCCCTTTGTTTATAATCTACCATTTCATCTCTGGGGGCCCACAGAAGAAAGGTATAGAGGAGTAACCCCTTCATTGTAATTATTTCTGTGCCTGTTCAGGACCATATTTTTAAAAAAGTCTTTTTCTTTATTATAGTCTTTTCTTTATCCATTTGCACTCTCGAAATACAAAACTCCTTTCCAATGGTTAGTGTTACCCCTTTAAAAGAGACCAACTGAGGTGAAAGCAGTAGTAATTACATTTATCTCTATTAATAGTTACAGGAGTCATGTCTCTCTACAATACACCTCCAAATTGCTCAAGTTAATTTTATTTACATCATAAATATTTTAATCAAGTTATTAGTAATCCTCTTAATATCTCTGGGTGAGGCCAGTGTATCAATAGGATGCTTTTATTTGCAAGTGACAGAATACCCAGAATATTTGTGAGTATTAGTGGAGAAACGAAGGTATGGTACCTGAAATGCTGAGGTACAACAAATCGCAGCAATTAATGATAAATAAATGTTGTCCTAGCTCCCTTTATTGCTATTTTATATGCCCTCGGTTGACCTTCCCTTCTCCCTAAATGAACGCTCAATCTCCTTTCAATCATTTAAGCAGCTTTCGGTGCAAATAGGTTAGGTATATTCCTGAATTGCTTCTTTAGAAAGACAACATTCTCCAGATTTTTTATCTTTATACAGGAAGTTCCAGTCTCTGGCAAGACTGGCCCTAGAAGTTGTTTTATGGTTCCTTTGTCTGATTTGAACGGTACTGAATGGAGCCTTTTGTCTCCAAACATCCACCTCCCTATTTGCCCAGGATTAAAGTTATTCCACTGTTACAATTTGAGTATTGACTTTAGGTCTTGAGAGTGTTTGATATTTTAAGAGTAACAGGGTATTGAGTTGCAAGGGATTTTCAGTAGCCCTATTTTACAGATGAGGAAACTAAAACCCAGAAAAGCTAAGTAACTTTCTCAAGCTCATATGTTTCCATTCCAATACCTTTACTTTTTTCAGATTAAAAAAAAAAAAAAAAAGGAAACCCAGAGAGATGTAATAGCTTAGATCCTGTATCAAAATGGAAATATCCTTGGAATAAACTATGTAATTGAGGAATAAAATCCACTGCCTGAAATAAAATCTGTACTTTTGTAAATATTAAACTGTATTTTGTAAATATTAAACTGATGCATTTTTATTTCTCCATTAAATCACGTGCCCTGGAAGCCTTAAATTCCCTAAGTTAAACTCAAGGCTTATGTCTCAAGGGAAGAAGAGCGAAGCTACTGCCTAAAGCGAAGAGGCCAACAGCCAACTTTGAGATTCAAACCTAAACTTCTCAGTCTCTCTAGCAACAATTTAATCATGCGCACCAGATGACAAAAATAAAGAATTTCCTAAGTAATTTTATTTCCCTCTTTCATTACTAAAGAGGCTTGCTTGGTGAGCTTGAATATGCGATAGTGTGTAAGGGAGGTCTCACCCAGATGGTAAAAGGAAGGGGAGGGAGCCAGCTCCTAAGGATCCCGGTGAGTGGCACAAAATTGAGGCAGAAGAAGGAAGGCAAAAGAGTCAAACAACAAGGTTCTGGTTTGCCCTCACTCAACTCCAAACGTATCTGGGACCAAGACGTGGGAAATTACATCATCTGACTGTATAACTCATCTCTCCCCATATCTATACCCTTTCACTATGTAACTTTGCAGTGTCTGCCCCTGTAGACAGGATGAACCGCCCTGCCACTTGACTCTGGACTCAACCACTGACTTGTTTTGGCCAATAGATTGAGGCAAAAGTGGCAGTGAGCCAGTTCCAAACCTAAACTTGAAGAGTCCTCCTGTCTCTGCTTGTTATCTTGTGCCTTTGTCATTACCATGAGAACATGCCCAGGCCAGCATGCTGGAGAGTGAGAAATGCATGGAGCATAATTGAATTGCTTTGCACCTGTGAAAGCAGCTTGGCTCGTTGAACACCCAGCTAACCCCTACACATGTGAGTGAGACCAGCCAAGATCAGCAAGCTGACTAGTTGACCCCCAGGCGACTTGAGATGTGTGAGCAATAATCATAACTGTTTGCCTCTAAGATCTGTTGTTTATTTGTTATGCAGTTATATTTTAGCAAAAGTTAACTGGTACAGGGTTTTCAAAACATTCAAATAGATATGATGGAGGTAGTGGTATACTTCCCCAAGAATAATAGGGAGAGGGGGTCAGCCAGCAGCTCATCTAACATGGTTTGAGACAATGTCAGCAGCTGGACAAAGCAATACAGACAAGACCAATTCGGTCCTTCCTTA
>NW_011889010.1:1983415-1986306 GCF_000151845.1 Pteropus vampyrus
GGCTCCTTGAGGTGGGAGCTCATTTTTGAGAAGGATCCTAAAACAAGCTAATAGCTCGATGTGATTGGAAGGTGCTGGGTCCAAAAGGGAGGAGCTGCCTCCCTTCGCCGGGATCTTCACCTGGCAAAATCATACTCACAGAGACTTAGAGCTCTAGGAAGCCCTCGACACAGGAGACTTCACTCTAAATTTGACTGATTTCCTTGCTCCACACTCTTGTATATTTTATTTCCCTTTGACCTAGATCTAACCTTATTAAGCCACACTTTCAAAAACGTGTTTGTAGATAGTAAAATTTCTTTGCTGATTCCCCTTTTTTCGATATCATTTTGACTATTTATATAAGATTTATAATTATTTCCCTTAGGGGATTTTTAACATCTTATTAAAGATTAAAAAGCACACAATGTTAAATAAAAAATCTAAAAAAAAAAAAAAACTGCTAAAGATAGGGTACTTTTCTGAGAGCCAGAGTACTTTTCTAAGAGAGTACAAATAAATATGGAACTCTCATTCTATTTTTAACATCTTTACATTGTTTAATGTAAAATAACATTTGTCAGTAAACATTTGCTCAAATTTTTCCATGTGCCAGAGATGTTGCACAGCACTAATGAGTCCAAGATGAAGAGATAATACCTGCCCTCAATCTGTTTGGAAGTAAACAGATGATTACAACATAAAGTTAAAGTGTTTTGTTACAGATAAATTCAGGATGCAGTGCTGAGTAAAAGATATGGCAAAGCCAGATCAGCCCAACTTCCTAGGGAGGTGGCTCCTTAGCAGTGCCTTGGTATAAATAATACTCACTTAAGAAAACAAAAAAAAAAGATAGGAATATTTATCTCAAGAAATAGATGCTATAAATTCAAAGACTCTAAAGCTAAACAAAACCTAGAAGTTTCTGGGGACTGAAAGTAGAGCATTTCATGTGGTATATGGCATGTGATCTAGAGTATAGAGCTAGAAGGAATTTGAGACTCAGATGCCCTTGGAGGCTCATCGTTGCAAGATGTTCAAATCAAATCATACACACACACACACACACACACACACACACACACACACACACACACACTTAAGAAGGCGTGCCCTGACAGAAGAAATTCAAAGAAATTATTTTGAAATACTAAAGTACCTAAAGATAATAACTTTAAGACATAGCTGTGAGCCTGATTTAGCAACAAGAAATGGATTTGTAGTCCATGATTTAGAGAGTAAACATTGTGAATCATTAAGTCAGACTCTTGCTGCTTAACCATGTGACCATGGGCAGATACCCAAACTTCTCTGACACTTAGTGTCCTCATCTAGAGTCACTTCCAGCTACAAAATTCTATTCCAAGGATGAAGTTATAAAAATACTTAACACATAAACTTGAAGTTACATTATGTTGTGGCTATGACAGGCAGCAACCAAAAACAATAAGCATGAAGATAAAACTAAAAGCACATTCACCTCATTTCTCATAACATTTTGATAGCATTCATTTAATTTTATTTTTGTGCCAGTCTCTCAAACTAGAATAGAAGTCTCATAAGGCTAGAAATTGATTTTTTTTTCACATCTTGGTATGTTCTGTAGCATTTCATCAATATCTCACAAATAGTAGGCAATCATAAGCAACAAAGAGAATTTTTAATTTTAAAAAGAGAAATATTTAATTTTTGAAGACAAAATTGTATGCATCTTTAACTACATAATCTTAAGAAAATGAAGTTTTAAAAAGCAATCTTTTAATTAATAAAACTAAACCATAAGAAAAAAAGCAGCAAACGAGAAACAAGAAAAGACCAAAAACTGGTTGATTTTCTTCATGTGATATTAAGTCAAATATCTTGAATTGGCAAGAAACTATTTTCCTTTCAGGTAAAGAATGTTGACAGTTTCTATCCCATGGTACAATATACCACAACACTTTCTCTAAATTATGTTATCTTTTGCCAATGAAATAGTCCTATTTTAGCAGGAGTATTATCCTGTGGCTTAAAAGCAGCTTTTTCCTGAGTACTTTTAGTAGTTTCTCTGTGTTCCCATAGTGCTTTGCTCATGCCATTATTGTAGGACTACTTATGTAAAATTGTGATTAGCTCTTTATACATCTGTCTCTGCCCTGAGGCTAGGAACTCTTCTAGGGCAGAAATATTATCTTACTCATCTTCATAGCTAAGATTGTAACAGATGCCCTTAACATATAGTTGGTGTGATTGGTAGTAAATAAAAAACAGGTATGAAATTTTTGCCAAAGGCCCATAACAGCCAAAGTAAATCAACGAATCACTGAAGCAGTAATTAGTAAAAAAATTATTGTGCACACATCAAAAAGACAGTTTGCAACCCAGGGATACTCAAACCAGAACATGGAATAGGGCTCAGGGGTATATTGTGATAAAGTAGCTTATCCAGTGAGAAGGCAAGGACTGTTTATTCTTTACAGTGACTGGTTATATCAGAATTTTTGGTGGTAACCTCACATCAACCTGGGAAACATTTCAAATTCTGCTTATGATTTCCAGAGGCATAAGCGAGAAATGACTCTGGTCAAATTACTCTTTCAAAGTAGCCTAAATTAAGCTTTGCTTGTGTGACTAAGCTGATTTTGTCTGCTCAGGGAATTTTCAAAGATGCTCTCCCTTTGCCTCTGAGTTTAACATTTTCATATCATGTTAAAAGGTAACCTGTGTTGTTCTGTGGGTCCCAACCTTTTTGTAGGGGAAAGGCAGATAGCAGCTGGAACAATGAAGTCGTTACTCAACTTTGACTGGTAAAGAGAGCTTTCGAGTCCCAAACAAGACAATAGCCTTTAAAGACTCTGGTCAGACCACAGAAAAACCGGTTTAAATTCCAAAATTCTTACTGCCTGGCCAAGATGAAGTTCACAGCCTTTTAC
>NW_011889010.1:1989216-2001308 GCF_000151845.1 Pteropus vampyrus
GGGTATTGAGTTGCAAGGGATTTTCAGTAGCCCTATTTTACAGATGAGGAAACTAAAACCCAGAAAAGCTAAGTAACTTTCTCAAGCTCATATGTTTCCATTCCAATACCTTTACTTTTTTCAGATTAAAAAAAAAAAAAAAAAGGAAACCCAGAGAGATGTAATAGCTTAGATCCTGTATCAAAATGGAAATATCCTTGGAATAAACTATGTAATTGAGGAATAAAATCCACTGCCTGAAATAAAATCTGTACTTTTGTAAATATTAAACTGTATTTTGTAAATATTAAACTGATGCATTTTTATTTCTCCATTAAATCACGTGCCCTGGAAGCCTTAAATTCCCTAAGTTAAACTCAAGGCTTATGTCTCAAGGGAAGAAGAGCGAAGCTACTGCCTAAAGCGAAGAGGCCAACAGCCAACTTTGAGATTCAAACCTAAACTTCTCAGTCTCTCTAGCAACAATTTAATCATGCGCACCAGATGACAAAAATAAAGAATTTCCTAAGTAATTTTATTTCCCTCTTTCATTACTAAAGAGGCTTGCTTGGTGAGCTTGAATATGCGATAGTGTGTAAGGGAGGTCTCACCCAGATGGTAAAAGGAAGGGGAGGGAGCCAGCTCCTAAGGATCCCGGTGAGTGGCACAAAATTGAGGCAGAAGAAGGAAGGCAAAAGAGTCAAACAACAAGGTTCTGGTTTGCCCTCACTCAACTCCAAACGTATCTGGGACCAAGACGTGGGAAATTACATCATCTGACTGTATAACTCATCTCTCCCCATATCTATACCCTTTCACTATGTAACTTTGCAGTGTCTGCCCCTGTAGACAGGATGAACCGCCCTGCCACTTGACTCTGGACTCAACCACTGACTTGTTTTGGCCAATAGATTGAGGCAAAAGTGGCAGTGAGCCAGTTCCAAACCTAAACTTGAAGAGTCCTCCTGTCTCTGCTTGTTATCTTGTGCCTTTGTCATTACCATGAGAACATGCCCAGGCCAGCATGCTGGAGAGTGAGAAATGCATGGAGCATAATTGAATTGCTTTGCACCTGTGAAAGCAGCTTGGCTCGTTGAACACCCAGCTAACCCCTACACATGTGAGTGAGACCAGCCAAGATCAGCAAGCTGACTAGTTGACCCCCAGGCGACTTGAGATGTGTGAGCAATAATCATAACTGTTTGCCTCTAAGATCTGTTGTTTATTTGTTATGCAGTTATATTTTAGCAAAAGTTAACTGGTACAGGGTTTTCAAAACATTCAAATAGATATGATGGAGGTAGTGGTATACTTCCCCAAGAATAATAGGGAGAGGGGGTCAGCCAGCAGCTCATCTAACATGGTTTGAGACAATGTCAGCAGCTGGACAAAGCAATACAGACAAGACCAATTCGGTCCTTCCTTATTGCCTGCATGTGACATGCAAAGACTGAGATGTGTCCAAGTGGCATAGCGAGGGGAAGCAGAATGGCTCAGAAGGCCAGTGGACCAGAAGACACTTTAAGTCTAGCATTTGAAAACCAGCAGGTGCTGCAGCAAGCCAGACTCATTCAGGCATTCACGGCACCAGTCTAGGGAGCTTGGCAGGTATCAGTTGGAAGTCTTTCAAAATAGCTTGGAATTTCCAAGAGTCTTCACTTCAAAGCATAAGAAAGTGACTATCAACAGATCATTAATAAAAGTGGTTGTTTATTTCCTTACCTACAATTTCTGTTGCAGAAGTAGCCTTAACCCGACTAGCTGACTGCCTCTTCAAGGTCTCCCCACGGGATGTTAGCAGACGTGGTGTGGGCTTCCCAACACTCTCACCTCCATCACCCCTTACTTTAAGATCCATCACTAGAGAAAGACTTTCATTCAATAATCAAAATTAGAAAATAAACAAAATACCCCTGAAAGCTAAATGAAGTTCACACCAGACATAAAATAGTCAGAAAAAGGAAACAAAGGTATAGCAAACAAACTTTTAAGTTGTTCACAATTTTGCCTCTTATACTGAGATTATCTTTTCCCAAACTGTGCTTCTCTGAAACACAAAGATCTCGGGAGGTGACACAAAGTCAGTAAATCAGTAAACAAAATCCCTACAGCAAAAAACAGTATTGAACTCAACCACGATAAGGTGGGAAATACAAATCTTAGAATTCTACAAGATATCTTGTTGGTAAATTTTTAAATATCTGTTTAAATTTAACTGGCTTATTTCACCCCAGAATTGTCTTTTCATGAACTACCCATGAAAAGTCCATGGAGCCAAGAGCTGGGGGCTCCACCCTGGATGCTTCTATGCTGGGCCAAGAGCCCGGCCTGTTTGCTGCCTGCTTCACTAGTAAACTTCTACTGTGTTTGCCTCTCTGGAAGAAGTGGAGTCATTTGAAATCATGAATTTTGTATCTTTTCCTCAAGATCATCAGGTCAGTTAATTAAATATAACTCTCTTTTGGTCAGTGAGCATGGCAAAAGAGTATGTCAAAAGTTAAATTATTATTTACTCTTTTTTTAAAAAAAATTATTTTTTTTCTTATGCCAGACCTTCTTGGCATTATTTCCACTATTCAAATTATTTCTGATTTTTAAAAACATAATCGAGCCAGCAAACAAATCATAGAATTGATACTTTCTGGAATGGCCCTTCCTCACACAACGATTAACCTGCAGGCACTGGTTCATGGGGTTGCCATATGGAAAACTGGGCAAGTACAGAATTCAAGAATAGTGTAAATCTTTTATGGTGAGAAAGGATCTTTGTGAGGGAAAAGGAGGAGGAGGAGAAGGAGAAGAAGAAAAAGGAGAGGAAGGAAAAGATGAGAAGACTCTGTGTTTTTCTGGTCTGAAACACTGACTTATTCTCTACCCCAGGAGTTCCTACAGCAGAAGTTGTTGATTTCCATCTATAATAATCAGCCCTCCTATGAAGACTGCAGGCTGTATCTTAATAATGTATGTGGAGGAAGGAATAGGGAATAGATAGTTATAGAAATATGTGTAGTTTCATGTCAAGATCATCGCTGTGACTTCTTAAACATCTTGAAGGGACCTTTGTGAGTGGCAATAACTATGCCTAATTACCTAGTTTTTATATTAATATAACTTTTATTAAAGTTGTAATTATAAAGGAAACTAGTTTCTCTTAAGCTTTTAATTTAACTAACAAATCTTGTTCTACTCTTTATAAAACAAATAAGCAAAGAGCAATTATTTTCACATTTTTTGATGGATGTTCAATTAATTCAAGTTGAATAGACCAAATTACTTGAAATAATTAATCCCATTGACAATTTTAGTAAATTACATTTTCTCGAATTTTTAGGCTCTACTTAGAAATTTATTTTATTTTTTACGGCATTTAAAAAACTTCCTGACAACTCACAATCAAAATCCTAACAAGAAAAACTTGCCTATACATTTAAAACAGTCATGTAAATATAATAAAGTATGATTGTAAATAGAGTGCATCTCCAGCTTTTGTATTTTTATATACCTAGTCAAATTCTCAGGTACAGTTTTTGCTTAAAAGCACAATTCCAAAATCTATAACACATTTTAATTTATACTCAGATTCTTTCACTTACCAGATTCTATTAAACATTATAAATTCTTTAGACACCAAATATATAAAACTACCCAGTGGTTAAAAAGTTTATTCCAGACCTTGAACTCAAAGTATAAATGATACTTCATCATCTCTGTATTCAATGTAAAACTTTCTGTGGTTGATAAACATAATCATCAAGGCAAATGTGTTTACCATTTCAGAAAAGTGAGGTTAATAATTCGTGACGATAATACAATTACTTAAGGGTCGGAGCTCAGAAACAAAACTCAAGGGCCACATGAACTTCAAACTGACATACTTGGTCCTTCTTTAAAGTCACTATGTGCTCAGGGGCTTTAAATTCACACTCATGTCCAAGATTTTCTCCCATTTACAGAGACTAAAATCTGCCATCAACGAAGCCTTATTACTGCACTATTGAAGTCCATAGTCTCCCAGATTTGGGGGATGTGTACAACTAGAGAAGCATAGTTATATTTATGCGTTTATCTTGTCTTTCTCTGTCCAGACATTTTCTTCTTATTCCACAGAGTCATCAGTATCTCTAACAACATGGCCTGATATTTTGAATACAACTTTATTGTCACACAAATACCAAAGCTCAACTTCTAATATATATTAGCAAGATGGCTTCATAAACCCTAATTTTATCATTTTTCACAATTATTTTTTTATTGTGAAAAATATGCATAACATAAAATTTACCATTTTAATGATTTCTAAGTGCACAATTAAGTGGCTTTCAGTACCTTAACAATATTGTGCATCTATCAACACTATCCATTTCCAGAACTTTTCATTATGCCAAAGAGAAACTCTACACTCCTTAAAGAATTATTCCCTATTTCCCCTCCCCCGTGCCTGGTAACTTCTATTCTACTTCCTGTCTCTATGAATTTATCTATTCTAGATACTTTATATAAATGGAATCATACAATATTTGTCATTCTGTGTCTGGTTTATTTCATTTAGTATAATGTCTCCAATGTTTATTCATGTGGCAGCATGTGTCATAATTTCAATAATTTTCAAGTAAATAATATTCCATTGTATGTGTAAAGCACATTTTACTTATCCATTCTTCTGTTGATTAACATCTGGGTTGTTTCTACCTTTTGGCTGTTGTGAGCAATGCTGCTGTGAATATGGGTGTTCAAGTATCTGTTTGAGTCCCTGCTTTCAATACTCTGGGGCATAGACCCAAAAGTGGAATTGCTGGGTCATAGGGTCATTCTGTGTTTAACTTTTTGAGGAACCGCCATACTGTTTTCCACAGTGGCTGTAATATTTTACATTCCCACCAGCAATACATAAGAATTCCAACATTTCCATGTCACTGCTAACATTTGTTATCTGTTCATTCATTTTTATAATAGCCATCCTAATGGGTATGAAGTGGTATCTCAAGTTGTTTTACTTTGCATTTCTATAATGACTAATAATGAACATATTGTCATGTGCCTCAACAATTATATTTGACATAAAAGTGAGCATTGTGTACTAAAAAAAAAAGTGGTATATAAAATCTGTATTTAGAAAGACTAGGTTAGAATTCCAAGTCAGATAATTACCACCTAGAATAATGTATTTAAACAGTTTGAGCCTCAGTGTCCCCATTTAGAAGGTGAGAAAAAAAATACTTATTTTCAGAATTTAAGGTACCCACAAATAATGGTCATTATTATTAGTAATACTGTAACATAAGAAAATAAACTCTTTCATTTCAGGATGCTAGATATACTAGCAAAATTCCAAATGAGATTCCAGTTTTTCTGGTAGTGAAGAAACTCTCTATCTCCCAAGTCATTTAACATCACATTAAGGAAGAAATAAAGAGAAAATAGTTCTGAAAATAAAAAGAGTGATGATTATAAACTTGCATTTTTATGTATAAAGATTAAAGTGAAATAAAATATTTTAATGCCTTTTTTATTAAATAAAATACAAGCCACATTTTTTTCCCCTTTTCTCTACTCTCAAATTCTTTTGCATGTTAAAGTTCTGAATTAAACAACAGAAGGAATTCTAGATTTCTTGTAATGGGGGCTTGGGCAAACTAATCAATCTTGAGCTTCTGGCAGACATTTTTCAGTAGCAGACATGAGGGTGATGTTTTATTTGTTTAATAGAGAGGGAGAATTAGGTCTGGTTGTGCTGTCTAGGCATAGTGATAGATCAAACTCCCCTATCTAAATGAGAACCATTATTTTGAATAAATACCTCTCCCATGTCAGAAAAAAATGCAGCCCAAGACCCTATAATATAGACAAAGGAGAGGAAGGACAAGGGACTGCCCAGTCCTTTTCAGGCAGAGATCTGTCACAGACGAAAGCAGGATTGATTAAAACATCTATTTTCTGACTTTCTGCCAACTTATATCACTAGTAGATAAGGAGAATGGCCTGAAAAGCAATCCAGCTTGCAGCCATTAATCACACACCACGGCTTTACCTCCAGTGTTTAAGGACTCCCATTCGTGGAAGAACTGATGACTATTCAGGGATTCATGTTATATCTCTTAAAACAGTCAAGAATCAGAAACAGAAAAATTCTGGACTCATAGCACACTAAGTACATGAGACATTCACTGAGCTAGTCCTTGAAAAAATTAAAAAGTACTTTTCAGCTTTTTTGGTTGGTGACAATTTCTAAATCTCTTCAAAAATATAGTGAGTTTTCATGACTTTCATCGAAAGACTTAAGTTAGTGATTATGGTCATCTCTTCTTGTGCCTCCCTAATGGAAGAGCACACAAAGTGGAAACGATCATTTTTTACAAAAACGACTCAGGCCTGGGGTCGAATCCTCGCATTACCACTTTATATCTCTGGATGACCTGGGACAAGATACTTAATTTCAATGAACTCCAGTTTCCTCATCACTAAGATAATCCTCAAAGGACTGTTGATACAGTGCAATGTGATAATGACAGCACCTAGCACAGCACCAGACTAGCAGGTATTCAAATTAAGTTTCTTTCAGTTGTTTTTTTACTGTTACGTTTATTATTATTAATTATAAACTTCCCACATACATGTGACTCATCTCTCTAACTTTATGTGCAAACTCCCGAAGGGTAGAACAATTATATCTCCTTTTTCTTCTATACTAATATAAGGCATTGCATGTAGTAATCAATATGGTATGTCTGTTTTTCTAATTATAAAAATAATATGTATTCATTCTAGATGATTGAGAGAGTACCTAGACTAGAAAGAAAAAAATTAAAATCGCTCATAGTACAAAATCATTGAGAGAACTACTCATAACTCATTTCAGCATATTTCCTACTAGTCTTTTCTCCCATGTGCATTTTTAAAAATTAAGATCATGCAGTACTTAGAGATTTGTGGTCTTTTTTTTTTCATTTAACTTTATATAGTGAACATTTCCCATCAATATTTTTCGAAAATGTGAATTTTAAAAGCTTTATAGTAGTCCATCAACTGAATATTCATACTTCCTTTTGCACATTTGTTTCTAAATTTCCACTATTATAAATGATAACTCATTAAACAATACTGTACATAAATTTTTTATTATTCCATTAAAAATTGCTATGAGTGGAATTAAAAAATCAAAGTAAGTGTATTTTTAAGGCTTACCCCTCTCTTCTCCTTAATTAACATAACTATGATTTTTACTAATTAATAAAGGACCCATTACATAAGATTCAGATATTCCAAATATCATTACTCGTTCTAAACAGCAACCATATCTCTTTTGTTTATTGCTATATTCTCAGTACCTTACTCATGGTAGTAAGCAAATACATACTTGAAAGATTGATTTGCCTTAAAATTTGGGCAGTATTAACATTTTAGTAAATAAAAAGAGGACACACACAAAAATAAGATGTTTATTCAAACATGCTTATAAATTTAAGACATTGTTCATAATCAGAAAAAATGTAGACATGGCTTAAGTGTACATCAGTATATATGTTCTACAAGATTTTTCTCTTGATTTTTTTCTTTTTCTCCCTGGACCTCCATAACCATATTTCAAATGACTTCCAAACTGATAAATTCAGCCCAAATTCTAAATATTCCCAAAATCTGAGAGAATTTTTCATTTAAATATGTGTGTAGAGCCAGATGGGAGCTAGAGTAACCGGGGGCATCACTTCTTGGATTGTATAAATGTCTAACTTTTTAAAATTTTAAATAAAAATAAATAAAAACAAAAACACATGAAAAAATATGTAATGAGTATAAAGATACTACCATTATCTGAGACTCCACATCATAAAAATCAAATGTATCTGTTGAGTCATGTGAAATTGACAATACTAACTAACTGCTTTTGCCTTACAAAAACAGAAATTTCACATGGTTCAACCTGATAAAATGTAACCTCTTTCTCCCCAAACTTCAGTCCTTGCATTTGAAATTTTTTTATTTAATTCTTTCATTTGCAAGATATAATTAGCTGACAAGCCTAGTCTTATCACTTCTACAGAATTTCTGTTTCTATTTGATCTCTTATCACTTCTACAGAATTTCTGTTTCTATTTGATCTCAGTTTATACAATTTGCAGTCCTAGTTCTAGTCTTAACTCCTCACTCGAATTATTGGAAAATATCTTTATGAATCTCAATCGCTTATTTTCAGCAAACTGTGTACCTACTCTATTTTATGCCCTGAACTAAGGGATGAAGTGCAAAGATGAGTAGGATATGCATAAATTCTCTCACGAGATTCATGCTCTAGTGAACCCAGAAAAACTACAACGCAGTTTGGTGTTAATAATAATGATACTAACACAACCCTGAGAGTAGCTAAAGTCAAGCACAGTAGAAGAAGTGCAATGTGTTTTCCACATTCAAAGAAGAATTTTGAAAATTATTACTTTTCTTCATTCTTAAAAAAAAATAAAAGTATTTATTTTCCTTTTAATCTGAGCCAGGCATTGTGGTCAGGCCTGGTGATACAGCAGGGGACCAAACATTCCCCTCATGAATTTTATGGAATGGAAAAGGAAGCTATTAATGCTAGAATCACACAAATAAATACGTAGTTATAAGGAGTGATAGGTATTTTGAAGGAAAAGCATTTTTCTATATATATTATGGTAGGATATCCGGAAGGGCATAATTGAGATTGAAGGAGTGTGGAAGATGTCCACGACTGGGTGACAGCTAAGCCAAGACTTTAAGGATAAGTAGAGTAAGCAGGGAACAAGTACAGTCGAGGTAGTCCTAGCAAAAGAAACAGCTTGAACAAACGCGTTGTGTGGGAAAGAAGCTGGCATATCTGTGTGGATACAAAGGAGATATCAGATGACATAATATGCACTGAAGCACTTTGTAAACCATAAAGCACTAAGTTATGTTAATAATTCCTGGCAAAACTTTTTGAAAGGATAACAATGGTAACCGTATATTTGTATGAAGCTCTATAACTTATATATTGACCTCATAAATAATGTTACTTCATCCCCAGCACAACTCAAGAAGCGCTAAAATACTAATATGATGTTCTATTACTTTTTCCTCTGAAGTTTCTACAAAAGGAAATTTTATCATCTTTGTTAGGTATGCTTTCCTGTTCATGCCACGGAAATGGAAGCCAAAGTGGGTATCACTCTCATTAAACACATAAAGTCACTCACCAAGATCTATTGATATAGCACAAAAATAATATCCAAATCTGTCATGCTTCTCTATTTTCACCTACATTACCCAAATACGAGCTGGTCTTCGCATCCCTGGATGGACTTCAGGAACATCTGCTCACTCCCTTTCGCTCCCAGCCACCACCCACAGTCCACATGGTCATGTGAAACAAATTCGATTAAATTACTTCCTCATTGAAAAATCTACAGATTAAAGTGCACAACTGTGTGTGTTGATGCTCTCTCACATACAACCCCTAACACATCATACCTCAGAGAAGCACTGTGGGTACTTGTACAAGTAAATAAGATGAGGAGAAAGAAGCTGAGGCTCTAGATTTGGTATGGATGAGGGCACGCAGACACAGTGCGTTTGCCAGAGGCTACAGTAAATACTCCAGAGATGCTTCTGTGGATGCTCAGCTCTGATCTTAGTAGGTCATTCTTTTCATAAAAAATAAACCATATGTTTAGGTTTTTTTTTTTTACATTTATGTCTCTTTTAAATGGCAAAACATCTACAGAACATGTGCTTGATGATATATAATCAAGAGGTATTTTCCTCATATTATCATCAAATCTATACCTATTACTATTGTAATAAAATACTTTTTCTTTCCCTATACTCATCTCAGGAACACAGAAGATAAATCTCCAAACACTTTCCTGGGCTTCCTTTAACATCTTAATCTCACTCAGGATTAATGAAACTAAGTGTAATATCCATCAGCTTTGCAAAGATCTTCCAAGCATTTTAAACCAAATATTATACCAACAGCTATCCTCCTTCATGTTGAAATTTTTTCCAGAATATTTAGCTACGGCTGGGACACCTTCTTACACTTTGGTGTATTTATTTGACGTCCTAAAAAGCAGCGCAGAAATCAAAGGGCCTAATTCTATTATATATTCTGATCTTCCTTGTTCCTGAAACGTAGACTGATCTCCACTGGTGCCAGACAGATATCTAATACCATTACCAATTATCTCTTGAAAAGTCTTCATGAGGAGTCAAGGAGGACACTAATAAAAAGAGTGGAACTTCTCTCCAGGATTAGAGAAATTTAGTTCCATTCCTACCAATGAGCATAAGAAACTTTGCTCCTAGGGCAAGATGAGGCAGAGATCTGAAAGCTTTCGAAGTCATTGCCACTGCTTACTTAAGTCCAGGGAATAGATGATGACAGTACAAGCTTTCTTAATTTAGAGCTCTGTTGAAAGCCTCACTTATCTTGTACATGGACCAGATAAACGTCCATATTTTGGACTTGAATTTGCAGGACTCACATCAATAATGGAGATAGCCATGCCAGAAAAAATCCACACTATCTCTCTAATAGCTTGGCCTTCAGGTAGTTATATGCCTTATCAGTGGACTAGAGGAAAGACTATTATTCTTCAATTTTAGAGCTTTGTCAAACAATAACTGATCAAATAATGTCTTCTGAAACTCTTGATAGCCTAAGATGGACAGTTAAAATAGCATCTTGCTGTTCTGTATTTCCTATCAATACTTTTCCTATCATTTTACCTCTCCTTACACATCAAACTACATTTTGCCATAAACTGAACTGTAACCTGAGAATCTAGCTGTATTCAGTAGGCCCATACATCATCAACTATCTGGAATAACAGCATGTCTGAACTCAGGGGGTAATTCTGTTGATATATGAGACAGAATGGAACACAGCTTATTCTTTTGCTGCTATATTGACTTTGCTCTATGACAGCAGCAAGAATACCACATTTTTTCTTTTTTTTATTTTCTTAAACAGCCAGGTCTAGGAAAGTACACAAAAGAGGAAAAAAACGCAGTAATTTCCCTGACTATATTGTCATTTTAATATACAACCAGGAATAGATTATCATCATGGGAATAGTTTCATTGTTTGATTCTTAAGGATTATGTTGTAAATAATCATTCATTTATTGCATTGTTATAAAAATATCCAAGTTTGGGTTAATGATTCTAAGAAAATGGCCACTCGACACTGAAAATAAGTAGATGAAGCTTTATAAACAGTCTGAGATTAAGGGACAGACGCATTGAGCATTCAGTATGTTTTAGGTGTTTGATAGGTGTTGCCTCATTCAATTTTCCCAAGAACGCTATGAAATAAGGGCTGTTGCTGTCCCACCCATATCTCCTCCTCCTCGCTTCAGTGCTCACTGTCCAACTTCCCAAATCCAGCAACTGCATTACTGCAACCTTCACCCATGGGTTTTCGCTGGCTGTCGAAGCCCACAGTACTAGCTTGTGAGGGTGACCAGTAGGCTAGCAGTGAATTAACTGCCCTTGGTACAGCCTTCTTCCAAAGACTGACGAGAGCTGTATCCTGACCCCACCCCCTCCTGTGGGGTAACTGCACTCATTCTCAAAATTTGCCCAGTGGGATTCAGTTCCAAGGTTCACATGTCACCTTTCCTAGGACACACATTTTTTTTGGCTACCTTTCTTTCCTTGTCTCATTTTTACCCATTCCTATTGGTTTTTTTTTTTTTTCTACCTTTCCAATAAAGTACTTCCACTCAAATTCTTGTCTAAAAGTCAGTTTCTGGGAAAACTCAAGGTAAGACATCCCCTGTTTTACAGAAGAAGAAACTGAGGCTTAGAAAAAATCAGAATGCAAGCCCAGGATATTGTCTTAAAGTCCCATCTCTTAATTATTAGATATACAACTTCTATTTGATAAAGTAAAAAGTTCTCAACTTCATCTTTAACAATGCACTCATAAGCCCTCACTAATAAAACTCTATCCACTCAGACATCTATCTCACTTCTGAATAAAATTAAGAAACACCATTAGGAAAACAAAATATACTCAAAATAACACGTGATCCAAACTGCTTTCAAAAAATAAAATTTAAAAAGGCTGGACAAAGCAAACTACATGAATTTACAATGCAGGTGATTTTATA
>NW_011889010.1:2001933-2006325 GCF_000151845.1 Pteropus vampyrus
GAAAAGTCTTCATGAGGAGTCAAGGAGGACACTAATAAAAAGAGTGGAACTTCTCTCCAGGATTAGAGAAATTTAGTTCCATTCCTACCAATGAGCATAAGAAACTTTGCTCCTAGGGCAAGATGAGGCAGAGATCTGAAAGCTTTCGAAGTCATTGCCACTGCTTACTTAAGTCCAGGGAATAGATGATGACAGTACAAGCTTTCTTAATTTAGAGCTCTGTTGAAAGCCTCACTTATCTTGTACATGGACCAGATAAACGTCCATATTTTGGACTTGAATTTGCAGGACTCACATCAATAATGGAGATAGCCATGCCAGAAAAAATCCACACTATCTCTCTAATAGCTTGGCCTTCAGGTAGTTATATGCCTTATCAGTGGACTAGAGGAAAGACTATTATTCTTCAATTTTAGAGCTTTGTCAAACAATAACTGATCAAATAATGTCTTCTGAAACTCTTGATAGCCTAAGATGGACAGTTAAAATAGCATCTTGCTGTTCTGTATTTCCTATCAATACTTTTCCTATCATTTTACCTCTCCTTACACATCAAACTACATTTTGCCATAAACTGAACTGTAACCTGAGAATCTAGCTGTATTCAGTAGGCCCATACATCATCAACTATCTGGAATAACAGCATGTCTGAACTCAGGGGGTAATTCTGTTGATATATGAGACAGAATGGAACACAGCTTATTCTTTTGCTGCTATATTGACTTTGCTCTATGACAGCAGCAAGAATACCACATTTTTTCTTTTTTTTATTTTCTTAAACAGCCAGGTCTAGGAAAGTACACAAAAGAGGAAAAAAACGCAGTAATTTCCCTGACTATATTGTCATTTTAATATACAACCAGGAATAGATTATCATCATGGGAATAGTTTCATTGTTTGATTCTTAAGGATTATATTGTAAATAATCATCCATTTATTGTATTGTTATAAAAATATCCAACTTTGGGTTAATGATTACAAGAAAATGGCCACTCGATACTGAAAATAAGTAGATGAAGCTTTATAAACAGTCTGAGATTAAGGGACAGACGCATTGAGCATTCAGTATGTTTTAGGTGTTTGATAGGTGTTGCCTCATTCAATTTTCCCAAGAACGCTATGAAATAAGGGCTGTTGCTGTCCCACCCATATCTCCTCCTCCTCGCTTCAGTGCTCACTGTCCAACTTCCCAAATCCAGCAACTGCATTACTGCAACCTTCACCCATGGGTTTTCGCTGGCTGTCGAAGCCCACAGTACTAGCTTGTGAGGGTGACCAGTAGGCTAGCAGTGAATTAACTGCCCTTGGTACAGCCTTCTTCCAAAGACTGACGAGAGCTGTATCCTGACCCCACCCCCTCCTGTGGGGTAACTGCACTCATTCTCAAAATTTGCCCAGTGGGATTCAGTTCCAAGGTTCACATGTCACCTTTCCTAGGACACACATTTTTTTTGGCTACCTTTCTTTCCTTGTCTCATTTTTACCCATTCCTATTGGTTTTTTTTTTTTTTCTACCTTTCCAATAAAGTACTTCCACTCAAATTCTTGTCTAAAAGTCAGTTTCTGGGAAAACTCAAGGTAAGACATCCCCTGTTTTACAGAAGAAGAAACTGAGGCTTAGAAAAAATCAGAATGCAAGCCCAGGATATTGTCTTAAAGTCCCATCTCTTAATTATTAGATATACAACTTCTATTCGATAAAGTAAAAAGTTCTCAACTTCATCTTTAACAATGCACTCATAAGCCCTCACTAATAAAACTCTATCCACTCAGACATCTATCTCACTTCTGAATAAAATTAAGAAACACCATTAGGAAAACAAAATATACTCAAAATAACACGTGATCCAAACTGCTTTCAAAAAATAAAATTTAAAAAGGCTGGACAAAGCAAACTACATGAATTTACAATGCAGGTGATTTTATATTTAAAAAAAAAAAATTATGAAAACTACGTGTCTTAATGCCCGTTCGATTATAACCAAGTCCTCACTGAGAAACAGAACATGCCACGTATGGGACTCAGCTCACAGTCGGTTCTCAGTAAACCTTCATCAGTTTCTTTATCTTTGTCCTCCAGCTCTGGTGCTTCCATAGTACGGTGAGTGGTTTTCCCCTACTCTGCATCAGAATCACAAGAAAGCTTTTACAGAGACATGCCTCAACTCCTCTCCATGAAACTTGGATGCAATATATAGAGAGAATGTGTATTTTAAAAAGGTCCAGATGAGGGTCTAGAATAGGAGTGCAGGGTGGTCCCCATGCATGTGTCATAGCCAGGGCTGAAGGGGACTTGCTGCTGCAACCTGCCTAATTAGTGCTGGTTTCAGGGAGCAAAAGAGTTCAAGTAAAACAGACACCATTTAAAGGCAACCCACTCATCTCACACTTTCTTATGAAAATTCTCAGTAATTATAATATGCTTCTCAGGAATCTCTGGGCCTCCTCGAATTTCCCCATAAAATCTAAATATCCATCTATAATTTTGAGATATCATCTCTCTACATGTAAGCACGTTTAAAAGGTGACTATATTAGTGGATTTTATTCAACGCGGTGAAAAAGCAAGATCTGGGTTTATAGATTTTATGCTAAGAATAGTTTATTTTCCAAAAGCTGCTCTAGAATCAAGATAATTGTGTTTCTTAGGTTCTAAGATAACTTGTAGTGTGATTAAATTCTGTGGCATTCAGAGGAGAGAATATTGCAGAATAAAATACAATTCAATATTTGTAAAATAGACTTTCTAAGGCAGAAGAGAGAATTTTTGAGTATTTCGAGAATGATTTATTAAAAGTTCAGGTCTTGCTGTAGGTCAGCTAAGGCTCAGAGCAGAGTCGAGTTTGAAGATGCGACTCCAGAGCTTGGATTAGATGAGATTTACGATCTGGTCCTTGACGTATTTGTTTTCTTGGTCCATGTACATGTATCAAGGTTAGTCATAAAAGGATTTTACAGAGGGAATGACTGAAATACAGTTAATGTTTTTAAAAAAAAAAAACAGTCAAAAAGTTTGGTTGTGAGGAAGTAACAGGGAAATAGGATGGTACCTGGAGAGAAATGCAGGGTCAAGGAAGGTATTTTTATGATGATGTTAGCAACTAACAACACAGTAGTGACTTAACCTCTGGAAACTACTGTTCTTTTTACTACTTCAATAGTTCTGCCTTTTCCAGAATATTATGTAGTCAGAATCACATAGTATATAGCTTTTTCCAGGTTGGCTTCTCGCACTTATTAGTAAGCATTTAAGGTGCCCCCGTGCTTTTTTTATGGCCTGATAGCTCATTTCTCATTAGTGCTAAATAATATTCCACTATTTGCACATTGCACAGTTTATTTAGCCATTCGCCTACTGAAGGACATCTCGGTTGCTTAGAGTTTTGGCAATTACGAATAAAGTCACTATAAACATCTGTGAGCAGCTTTAGTGTGATCCTAAGTTTTCAACACCTTTAGATAAATACCAAGGAGCATGGCTAACAGATCATATGGTAAGAGTATGTTTAGTTTTGTAAGAAACCGCCAAACTGTCTTCCAAGTGGCTATGCCATTTTGCATCCCCACCAACAACGAATGAGCGCTTCTGCTGCTCCACATCCTCGCCAGCGTTCAGATTTTGGCCATTCTAATAGGTGTGTAGTGATATCTTCTTCTAATTTGCATTTTCCTGATGACATATGATGTGAAGCATCTTTTCATTTGCTTATTTGCCATCTGTATGTCTTTGCCACGGTGTCTGTTAAAGTCTTTTGCCCATTATTTAATTGAGTTGTTTGTTTTCTTATTGTGGAGTTTGAAGAGTTTTTGTATATTTTAGATAGCAGTCCTTTATCAGGCGTGTCTTTTGCAAATATTTTCTCCCAGTCTGTGGCTTGTCTTATCATTCTCCTGACAATATCTTTCTTGTAACAGAAGTTTTTAATTTTAATGAAGTTCAACTTATCAATTATTTCTCTCACAGATTGTGCCTCTGCTTGTATCAACGCAGTCATTACCAAAGCCAAAGTCATCTAGATTTTCTCCTGTGCTATCTTCTAGGAGTTTTATAATTTGCATTTTATATTTAGGTCTACGTTCCATTTTAAGTTAATTTTTGTGAGGGATGTAAGTTCTGTGTCAAGATTCTTTCATTTCATTTATTTATTTGTTTTTTGCATGTTGGTGTCTAATTGTTTCGATGCCATTTGTTAAAAAGACTCTTCTCCATTGTATTGTCTTTGCTCCTTTGTCAAAGACCAGTGGACTATATTTGTATGGATCTATTTCTTCCCAAGTGTTCTTACTCCTTTCAAACCTACTTGCAGAATGCCAAATTCTAGAAAATATAAGTTACAAAATATAATTTAAAAAAGAAATTAAATTATTTTAAACAGCAAAATTGAATATCTAT
>NW_011889010.1:2007542-2009989 GCF_000151845.1 Pteropus vampyrus
TTTGTGTGGGTCTATTTCTTCCCAAGTATTCTTACTCCTTTCAAACTTACTTGCAGAATGCCAAATTCTAGAAAATATAAGTTACAAAATATAATTTAAAAAAGAAATTAAATTATTTTAAACAGCAAAATTGAATATCTATAATTGTGTTTATTTCTTTTATTCTCCCATTACTGAAAGGCTTATTTTAAATTACCCTTTTATAAAGTAGATCGCTATCATGCACTGCAATATTGTAGAAATGAAATTACCACAAGTTTACAAACACATGAGTAATGTGTTGCACTATGACATTATATCGGCTACGCTGTCACTAAGTGATAAGAAACTTTCAGCTCTGTTATAATCTTATGGGACCACCGTCATAAATATGGTCTGATGTTAACCAAAATGTTGTTTTTCAGTGCATGACTGTAGCTCCTTAATGAAATCTGTTTTTACTGCTTTAACTACTGTTCGGCTCTGGTTTTTCTTTAACATCACTCAAGGAGGAAGGTATAAAAAGAAAAAGACCAAAATAAACCTAGAGAAATGCCAACATTTAGGGAGCAGTAAGTCTAGTAAAGTGAAATGAGAAAGAGTGATCAGATTTATGGTAGAGGGATCATGGAAGATGCATAAGAGTGATCAGATTCATAGAAGAAAATGTTTCAAGAAATAAAAGTTGGCCAATAGTTTCAAGTATTAGAGGGAAATCAAGGCGAATGGCTAAGAAGAGAGTTTTGGATTTAGGACATCCCCAGTAATCCTTGAGGGCGGAATTTCATTTGAACGCTGGCAGATAGGAACCAAGTTAAAGTGGATTCAGAGGCAATGGGATGTTAATGTAGAGAGCGGACACATTAATACTATAACCAAAGAACGTAAACAATGTATGAAAAGGTGACAAAACAGAGTCAAAGGTGACGTTTGGTTGGATTAAAACCAATCACGTCATGTAGGCCCAAACACTAAGAAAGAATAAAATCTGAATCCCCGAGCTCTGAAAATTTAGAACATACTATTACCACTCTCATGAGTGAAAATAACTAAAAGTTCTTCCCTAGATGTTATATGTCACATAGGGCATGAATTTAGAAGTTCAGATCAAGTGAAAGTTCCTATTAAAAAGAGAGTTCAACAGATATCCTTGGACATTTGATGTGCCAAAGAAGACCCACATTTCATAATCATCCAATTCTAAGACAGAACCCTTAAATTTTCTACACTTCCGCATTTTAATTTAACAATGTTCTGGGGAGAGTTAGAAAAACGTTGGGGATTTTGTTATTCTGCTGGCATAAAATAATTGAAAAAACTTCCCAAAAGATTGAGAGAAGGGAAATGCACGAGAACAAATTCTGCTTTAATCAATATCAAGGTAATGAAAGTCTTTTTTTTTTTTTTTAATTTTTTAATCTGATGCTGGAGGTGAGAGCTTGAAAATAAGATATGATCTACCAGATTAATCTCACTTTGCTTCCAATCTAAGTGTAATTTTTCTGTGTTGCAATTCACTGTAGCTGATATTTGAAACAGGTTGACAAATGGTTTTGGAAATTGAAAAATATATATATGTCTGCTCAAGGAGTGTGGGATTTACCTTTATTCTAAACTCTAAAATGTGGCCTCCCTCCAAAATGGGAAGCTATCTAATTACTGTTCCAGTTTTGTTATGAATTTTACTGTCTGAGCTAAATATCAGGTCTTTTTCAATTTTATACATTTGTAAAATTTTAAAAATTACATATATATATATTATCATTGAGGAAGATAGGGCTTTTTGGTGAACTGTGAGAATTTGTTCAACTCTGCAAGCTTTATGTTTTAACCGTATTTTCCTATGTTGGGGACATAAATGGATATGCTCTATTTTTATTTTATATTTTTCTTGCAAATTAAATTTCTTATTGTTTCTAACTGACAATTATTTGACATTTTGCTTTGCTTAGACTCACTTATTTCTGATGTTTACGTGACCAGTTCAAATTTTGAAATGTAGATTAGTAGTCAGGTAATTGCTGGATCAAAGACAAAAAGCTGGGCCATTTTTTTTTTCTTTACAAAAAGAGGAGGGGGGTCAGAGGGAACTAAAAGCTTTTGAGTATTTCCTTCTTTGGCCCGTCCCTCATCTCTTAAGAGCACCAGATCCAAGTAAGCATAAAAGGAGAGAATTACTCAAACGAGAATCAATTTCTTCTTTTAATCCCAAAGATATATAATTTCAGTTAGCAAATATTCCATTGAATGCATTCTAAAATTAATCTCTTATGAATCCTGCTTTCATAGACCTTAGAGTTTTATAAAGGAGTCAACACAGGTATAAAAATAATGATAATTTAGGATAGAAATATTTATCATAGGCAGAGATTTGGAAAGAATTTTAATGGAGAGAAAGAGTCATAACAAAGTTGGCATTTGAAGAGATGGGAAAGAAATTGTTGGCAGAAGGTGCGATGTGAACAAAG
>NW_011889010.1:2010039-2020784 GCF_000151845.1 Pteropus vampyrus
AATTCACTGTAGCTGATATTTGAAACAGGTTGACAAATGGTTTTGGAAATTGAAAAATATATATATGTCTGCTCAAGGAGTGTGGGATTTACCTTTATTCTAAACTCTAAAATGTGGCCTCCCTCCAAAATGGGAAGCTATCTAATTACTATTCCAGTTTTGTTATGAATTTTACTGTCTGAGCTAAATATCAGGTCTTCTTCAATTTTATACATTTGTAAAATTTTAAAAATTACATATATATATATTATCATTGAGGAAGATAGGGCTTTTTGGTGAACTGTGAGAGTTTGTTCAACTCTGCAAGCTTTATGTTTTAACCGTATTTTCCTATGTTGGGGACATAAATGGATATGCTCTATTTTTATTTTATATTTTTCTTGCAAATTAAATTTCTTATTGTTTCTAACTGACAATTATTTGACATTTTGCTTTGCTTAGACTCACTTATTTCTGATGTTTACGTGACCAGTTCAAATTTTGAAATGTAGATTAGTAGTCAGGTAATTGCTGGATCAAAGACAAAAAGCTGGGCCATTTTTTTTTTCTTTACAAAAAGAGGAGGGGGGTCAGAGGGAACTAAAAGCTTTTGAGTATTTCCTTCTTTGGCCCGTCCCTCATCTCTTAAGAGCACCAGATCCAAGTAAGCATAAAAGGAGAGAATTACTCAAACGAGAATCAATTTCTTCTTTTAATCCCAAAGATATATAATTTCAGTTAGCAAATATTCCATTGAATGCATTCTAAAATTAATCTCTTATGAATCCTGCTTTCATAGACCTTAGAGTTTTATAAAGGAGTCAACACGGGTATAAAAATAATGATAATTTAGGATAGAAATATTTATCATAGGCAGAGATTTGGAAAGAATTTTAATGGAGAGAAAGAGTCATAACAAAGTTGGCATTTGAAGAGATGGGAAAGAAATTGTTGGCAGAAGGTGCGATGTGAACAAAGGCATAGAAGGAGATGTTAAGGAATAATGAAGTCTGGCTAGAGCATAAGGTAAGAGAGAACAACTACACACCGAGGCTTTATTCTTTAAGCAAATGGAAAAATCATTAAGATTTTTGAGCAAAGATATGGTGTGATCAGAGCTAGCTTCTGGAAGAAGGTTAATTTTGCGGCAGCATCTGGATTGCCAGGAGTGCAGTTATATTGCATTATTCTCCTTTAACCATCTTCACTATAGAATCAAGACCGTTATGAATATTGTTGCAGAATTGAACTATGTAATAATGTCAAATTAATCTTGTAAGTCTTTAAAGGGGAGTAAAAATAACTGTGATGGATTCTATTTTTCACATGAAATGCATAAATGTTAATTAAAGTCTTTAATGACATTTTACATTTTATCCACAAATTGTGGTTTTCCTTTTGTATTTCTTTTCTATGAGTATTCATGTTTACTTTCAAGGCAAAATAGATGACAATGTGATTTATTTTCCCCAACTCCTTGGTTTATGGAGCTCTGTCAGGAGAATGATCTATAACACATTATATTTTGATAGCATATGTTACAGTATGTTAATGAAATGAATTATGAAGCTTGATTAAAGGGTTGAAGTAACGCATCTTTCACATAAATTGTAAAAAAATTCTTCCAATGGAGTAATTGCGATTAGATAAATTAACTTTGTAAATATGGTTCCTATTGAGTTTAACTCAAAATTAAAGGGTTACACTATTTCATCTACATACTCTTTATTTCACTGTGAAAAAAAGTACCACTTAGCGGTTTGATATTTATGTTTGAGATTTAGTTTTTTGAGATTTATGTGCTTACTATCCCCTGAATAACATGACTTTGTATGACATCGTATGACTTCATTTTTGTCCATGGGCATAATATTATTATTTTTGGAATACTTTTGATCAAATGTATTTTCTGAGGTATAACTGACATATAACATTGTATTAGTTTCGGGTATACAATTCAATAATTTGATATTTGTAAATGTTGTGAAATGATCACAATAAATCTAATGAACAGCCATCACCACACACAGTTATAAAAAATTCTTTTTTTTCTTGTGATGAGGACTTTTAAGATCTACTCTCGTAGAAACTTTCAAAAATGCAATACAGTTTTATTAACTATAGTCGCCATGCTATAAATTACATCCCCATGACTTATTTCACAGCTAGAAGTTTGTACCTTTTGACCACCTTCACCCATCTTGCTCAACCGCCACCCCTCACCCCAACCTCGGGCAACTGCCAATCTGTTCTCTACCTATAAAGTCCACCCATGTTGTCGAAAAGGCAAGATATCCTTCTTTTTATAGCTAAATAATATTCTATTGTGTATATATACCACATTTTCTTTACCTATTCATTCATCAATGGACACTTAGATTGTTTCCATATCTTGGCTATTGTAAATAATGCTGCCATGAATATGGGGTTGCATATATCTTTTCTAGTTAGTGTTTTCATTTTCTTCAGATAAATACTCAGATGTGGAACTGCTGGATCACATGGTAGTTCTATTTTCAATTTTTTGAGGACTCTCCATACTGCTTTTCATAGTATTTAATTTTTTTCTTAATTTTTCTCTCATGTGTTTTTCATGCTCATTGATAGAAATGGTGATGATCTCAACATGTTATTGAACAGTATAGAATTTTAAAGTTATTATAGGTTATAACCTATATTTCAGTTTTCAAAGAGGAAAAAACTCAAACTCTGAGAATACAGGAAATTTAAACTTCTGTTATTGCATCTGTTCATAGAGAACATTGGAAAGTTTTGCAGGGACAATTAAACTCAATAAACAGTGATATCCAGTCTTGCTTTCATCAGTCCTGGTTGAATGATACTCTGGCTTCAGAGACTCCCTGGCTGTAGCTATCCATCATAGACATCCAGAGAAAACAAACTGCTGTATTTCTTTGAAAGGGGGTAGTACTGGGTAGAATATGGATGGGAAGAAGATATATAGATATAATACCACAAAGTCATTTTCAAAGTTAGCCAGAAGGCATCTCTAAACCTTACAAGTGCTTACATTTAGAGAGGTGAATTGCTATAAGTTCTACATCTTTAGAAAAAGATGTAGAACAGCCTGAATAAGAAACTTTTTCTCGATAAAGCAGCAGATTCAGTTGCAAACCATATACAAATGTCTAAATGACTACAAAAAGCATTAAATGTATTAAATTAATACTTATTGGGCAGTCATTCTTCAAGGCACTAGAGAGACAATTGCAATATAATATAATTTTCTAGTTTCAAAGCATATGGCGTGCTAGGTACATAAACAAGTAAAGGAATAATAGAGCAGGAGGAGTGATATGAAAGAGAAAATAGAGCATTATAAGGGAACTAGGAGGGACAACGAACTCAGGGAGGGCTTCCCAGGAGAAGTAATATTTAAATTGAAAAGGGAAGGACGAGTGTAAAATCCTCTGTGCGTAATATTAGTGTCCTCCTTTTATAGGTAAGGACGCTAAGGCAAGGAGAGGTTAAATGGTTTGGTGGCAATAAGAATGATACTTTGGAGTCAAGGTAACTTTTTTGTGTTGTATGTGTGTCAGAGGGGACAGGTGAAGGTAGAGATGCGGGATTATTTTTGCTTTTAAAAATGGGTTAGAATTAAATATATTTAAAAGCTAATAGGAGAGAATCGGTCCAAAGCTAATAGGAGAGAATCGGTCCCTGTTTGGCAGGAAGGGAGGGGTTCTAGAGCTCCTAAGAGGGACTGGCCTGTGTATGCACGAGAGTGAATTTTAATCTATACTCTAGGGGCTGGTTGGTTAACTTTCCAAGTGCCATAATCAGAAATCTGCATTTCCGATGTTTTTGCTCTCAAAATATTATTTTCAAAATCGACATGAGGGTTTTAAAATTAGCCTTAAATATGTGATACGAATTAACCTAAATGAGTGTAATGAGTGGTGTTTCAGATATGTTGTAGGGTAGAAAGACTGCCCGGGTCCCATCAAACTTATCTGATTCCAGTTTAAGACTCTGGCAAGTCCGACTGCATTGTACTTTTGTAACATCGCTTCTATTTTTCTGCACTTGTTGAAGAATTCTGTCAGCTAATTCAACTATATTTTAGCTAGTCCAGTCAGACCGTATTTTTTTAATGCTTGAGTGAAATTGTCATTGGAGGGCTGGCTACATAATTTGCAAGGTCCCGTGCAAAATGAACATGCAGGGCCACTTGTTAAAAAGCAGAAATAAAGTACCATTATAGATACTAAAATGTGACTTTTTTTTTTCTTCTGTGGTATCACTCTTGACTTATAGAAGGGATTTCCCCCTCCCAATTTTTTCTATCATGGTAAAATACACATAGCATAAAATTTGCCATCTTACCCATTTTTAATTGTACAGTTCACTGGTACAAATATATTCGTAATGTACAACTATCACCACCACTCATCTCCATAACTTTTGTCATCTTGTAAAACTGAAATTATACTCATTAAACAATAACTCACCATCCTCTCTGCCCACCCCGCACCCAGCCCCTGGCAATCACCATTCTCCTTTCTGTCTCTATGATTTTGACTATTCTATGAGTCTCATATAAGTGGGTCACACCATATTTTTTTTGTGTGACTGGTTTATTTCACTTTGCATAACGTCTTCAAGGTTCATCTACATTGTAGTCAGAATCTTCTTCCTCTTTAAGATTGAATTCTATTTCTTTGTGTATATTTATATATACACACAGGAATATAATTTTACTTATTCATTCATCTGTTGACGGACACTTGACTTGCTTCCACATTTTAGCTGTTGTAATAATTCTGCTGTGAGCACAGGTATACAAATACCTCTACAAGTCCTTGCTTTTGGCTATTTACCCAGAAGTGGAATTGTTGAATCATATGGCAATTCTATTTTTAGTTTTTCAAGGAATTGCCATACTGTTTTTATAGTGGCTATACCATTTTACATCATCATCAACAAAGCACAAGGGTTTTAATTTCTCTACATCCTGGCCACTTGTTATTTTCTGGGTTTTTCCTGTGTGTGTGGGTCTTTTCTTTTTTTAAAAAATAGTATTCATCCTACTGGGTGTGAGTTAGTATCTCGTTATAGTTTTGATTTCTATTTCCCTAATGATTAGTGATGTTGAGAATTTTTTCATGTGCTTTTTGGCCATTTGTAGGTCTTATTTGGAGAAATGCGTATTCGAGGTCATAGCCTATTTTTAATTTTTTTTCTTTTTTTGTTGTAGAACTTTAAAAGTTCTCTATATATTCCAAATGTTAATCCCTTGTCAGATATATGGTTTGCAATATTTTCTCCCATTCTGTGGGTTGCCTTTTTACTCGGCTAATATTGTCTTTTTGATGAACATTTTTTAAAAATTTTCATGAAGTCCAATTTGTCCATTTGTTCTTTTCTTGACCATGCCTTTGGTGTCATTTGCAAGCAATCACTGCAAAATCCAACATCATAAAGCTTTGCCCTATGTTTTTATCGAAGAGTTTTATACTTCTATCTTTTACATTTAAGGCTTTGATCTCTTTAGAGTTAATTTTTGTATATGGTGTTAGGTAAAGGTCTAACTTCATTCTTTTACATGTGGGTATCCAGTTTTCCCAGTACCGTCTGTCGAAAAGCCTGTATTTTCACACCGAATGGTCTTGGCATCCTTGTCAAAAACCACATTATCATAATTTCCCCTTCTTTCTTCATTATAGACCAGTTTGTATAAAAAGTCCAAGATCTCCTAAAGAAAAGCCCTAGATATAAATCTCTCCAAATTTATTGTGAATTAATTAGTATGGGCCACAGTAGTACTAACTGTGTATGTCTCCAGATTTCTCACACAATTCGCCAGGTCAGAGATGGGAATAGTAGTGAGGAAGATCGCAAAAGAGAGATAATGGATTTACTATTAATAAAGTTTGGTGAGAAGTAAAGCATTAATTGGAAAAATTAAAGAGGTCAATCATATTGCAAGCATCACAAATAATATTAGTTATATAATCTAATATCATTAGCAAGTATCTTGAGTTTGAATTGATAATAAAATTCAAGGGAGACAGTAGACTTCCCCTAGTACCAAGTTTACTAAGCTGGAATAAAAGATATGGGATAAAGAACAAACCAAAACAGAACAAAACCCCACAGCCTGACTGGCAATAGCAAAAGGAATGTCTTGGCACTCACACTAGATACAGTTTTCGGATATCCCCAATACTCTCCTCATTTGGGACCTGCGGTCCCAAGAGAATGGGCTGGCCGAACCTGGACCATTTCAGCTGGGAGAAGAATCAGCTCTGGGATCTCTTGAGTTTTTATGTCTGGTTCCAGTGCAACTATTATCTGATGTAGAAGCGTGACAACGAGGTATGTAGCAACTTCAACCTATTCTCATTTATTCTGAATATAATGTAAATAGTCTCAATATAGTAAAGAGAGTGTAAATAGTTGATATAGTGTGTATATGCAATAAAGGATTAACTTCGTCCTTTGTCCTCAGCCCCTGGGAAATAAACTCTAAGCCTTCAGACAGTCAAGCTGATAGGAATGTCTGTTTAATTGGAGGTCTGAGGCTACTGTGTGTCATCTATGCTAACTATTTAATTTATGATGGCAGCTTTGGGCCATGCAGTATCAACTTGATCTCTGGAGAGACTTGGGACTAAGGTCAGCCAGAGAAAGTCAGCCATGTCTATATGGCAGATCCTCAGTAAAAATCTCTAAACCCCTTTGGCAAGTTTTAATTATACAATACTGTGTTACCAACTATAGTCACCATGTTATACATTAGATTCTCAAACCTTCTTCATCTAATAGCTGAAAGTTTTACCAACCTCTCTCTATAATACTGTCCTTAATAATTGACGTTTCTAAGATAGTAGAACTCAAATGTTCTCACTAAATAATTAAGCGGGGGGATGGATGTGTTAATTAACTAGATGAAAGGAATCCTTTCACAATGTATACATATATCAAATAATCACAATGCACACCTGAAATATCTTACCATTTTATTTGTTAAGTATTTCTCAATAAAACTGAAAAGAAGTTCTGAATCCTGAGGCTTGAGTGAGCTTCCCTGGCAATGCTCTGTGTGTATTGTCACACATCGTTGCTGAGAGAAATAAGCACTGCCCACAAGACTACACTGGGAGAGGACCTCTGGAAGCCCACTCCTGGAATGCTCCTGAAACCTGCCCTATACACCCCTTCCCTTTGCTGACTTTGCAAAAATAAACTGTAGCCTTGAGTATAACAGCCTTTCGGAGTTCTATCACTCCTTTTAGCAAGTCCTTGTATGGGAGGGTGATCTTGGGGAACCTCCAGAACTTGCACTTTCCTCCTGCAAATTTCCTAAGATAATGTTAGAAGGAATCTCAGGGGCTAGAGGAAAGACACAGGCCTGCGTAACTGCTTCCTCCCATGCATGCATTAGCAACGCGCATTAGAGGCAGGGTAGTTCTGTGACAGTGTACACTGAGTGACTTCAACCACGGCTGTGGTGGTCTATGATGGATAAGACATGGATTTGTCCTCAAGAGATCATTTATTTGGAAGAAAAGACATAAAAAATAACAAAAAGCGTAAAATAATAAGATGCAAAATGTAAATTAATAAATTCTCTTTATCTTAGTTTTCATCTCTGCAAATGAAGGGGAAAGTCATAATACCATAGAAAATAAAGATAGGTTTTACATACTTCTTTCAATAGCTTACAGCTAAAGAAAAAAAGAGAGAGAGAGAGAATGAGAGAGGTTTTTGTCATATTCCAACAAAGGATCTTGCTTATTAAAAAAGTGGTTTGCTATGCCGTGAAGGCAGGCTATTTCATTCAATAACACTTGCAATTAGGGTAAAAAACCTAGAAGTTTTTACTATTCTCTCCATTTAGAGGAGAGCGTTATACACCAAATTGATATATATAATTGATATGTGTTTTATTTCTCCATCCTTAGACTTGCCATATTCTAAACTAGCCTCTCCTTGTGTGTTTGCTAATTTTCATGTTAATAATAAAACATCTGTGGCATTTATTAGCCTATAAATTATAACCCTTTTTATAAGTCCCTTCTTTCAATTAGCCCTAAAGACATTTTAAATACCAACTTTTCATTGTTTCTTTTTCTACACACACGTTCCAATTTTAATGGCCCACTCTTTTGTTCTAATCAAATTTAACAGCAGCAAAAGCTTATCTGTGACTCTTTGGTTTCATTTGGTCCATCCTTTATGCTGCTAAGTGTCAGTGCAGTTAGAATCTGAAAATTCACACATTCTTATAGATTAAAAAAAATATATATATATATGAAAGAAAGCTTCTATTTGTTGAATTCCAGAAAGTGGCAGGTAAAATTCACATAAATTTAACAACTTGGCAAAAAGAAAAAAAGAAAGAGAGAGAGAGAGAGAGAGAGAAAGAAAGAAAGCAAAAGATGTCTATTTTTCCTTTTTCTTTTAATGATGGAAGCTAGAGCACTCACAATTACCATGTACTTTTTATGTCTAAAATCTACATTTGGTAATGACTAAAAAAAATCAGAAATAAATATTAATTAATCACGCCTTTGACCTAGTAGCTCAGTTAGCACAGCTGCTTCAATGTGCCACTGTTGACACCAAGGTCATGGGATATAACTGGGTCTAGAGCATTATAACTTACAAAGAGCCTATGCAAGTATTAATCCATTTGGTCTTCATTATACTCATGTAGAGTCCTTAGAACAAGCATGATTATTGTCACTCTATGAAAACTATAAACTGATTGAAAAAGGTTAAGTGTCTTATTTAAGGTCATAATAAACAGGGTTAAAAACTTGACTATGAGTTTTGACACTGGAGTTCTTTCCACTCAGTAACACTGCTTCCACTTGGACTTCTTCATTGTATTTATGTAAGTAGTAAAATGATTGTGACATTCATTAGCCTATTAATTACACATGAATTTAGAAGACCCTTACTTCTGGGTTAAGATCATGATAGGCCATCTTTCAACTTGCAAATAAATTATAGGCAGAACCTTATAGAAAGGCAATAATTATCAATAATTTAAAAATAAGAACAAGAATCAAATGCCAGACGATGAGAGATATTTCCATCAACTTTTATCTTGCAGCGACTGGATAAAGAAGCATCAGCAGTAGTTTGCATGCAATCTGCCCTCTAAACTAGAATGACACCGTTAGAAAGGAGGCTTTGACACATTTTTACTGCTTGTTTTTAAAATAAAAAATATCACATTAATTAGAAAACTGAGAAGCCACCCTCTATCTTTTGAGAAAGCTGAGATCTTGTTTCTTCCTTCTCTATTGCCCTTATTTAACACAGTAGCTCTTATATAACAAGGTCAGTGTTAGAGAGCAGTGGAGAATGGTGTTCTCGACCTAGGATGGTGACCTCTAAGATAAAGCTGAGGCAGAGGCGAATAAACGCAAGCAGAAACAGGAAGGGCCCTGGAAATAGTGATTGCTGGGAAGTACTGTTTTTCATGAACTGCATCTGATTAAACAACGGAAACCTATATTCGTTCTCTCTCTCTTGTAGTAAAGAAACTGAGAAATAAGAACAGAATGTTCCATTTCAGTGCCAGGTGGATATTTCTGAGGTATCAGAAGTTGAGCTAGAGCTGCACACAGCTGAGAGAATGGTTTTTACCAATACACAAGTGACAGCGAGGATGGCCATGAGCAACTCATGCCGGGACATGTCCGCAAACCTGAGGCCCAGCTAGAGTTCACGTCCTAGCAGAATGAAAAATCTGCAAATAGTAAGATAAAAACAGGATAAGGTTAAAAAAAAAAAAACCTCAAAAATATCCCTGTATTTTTTATGAAAAGGAAGTTTTCATAATTGTAATAATAAGATTAAAGTCTTTATTGGAGTCAATGTAGAACAGAATTGATGCCTAACGAATCAAGTCAGTGGTATAAGCAAAAGCTTTGAAATTTCTCCTAGAAAAGGGAAATTATAAAAACCGTAAGTGGGATAACATATGAAGGACAGATAGAAGAAATCCAATATGTTGATAAAAAGATGTTCTAAGAAAGGAAACAAATAAGAGAGAAATTATAATAAAAGATATAATAGAAGAATGTGTTTCTAGGCAGGAGAGACCAAAATCTGTTGCGTTCCAGGAAAAAAATTAATAAAATAAGTTTTAATACAAGCTTAAAGAACAGGATGCTCTCTTGAATGCTACATTCCAGTAGAGACTAGAATAATGTCTAAACAAATCTGAGATTAAAAGACTGGGAACATAGAATCCCGAATCAAGCCAAGATGTCATTCATGTGTGATGGTAACAGAAAACATTCTTAGAAATGTAAAGCTCTAAAAAATATAACACCCATGCCTCTCTCATGAACGAAAGAAAAAAAAAAAAACCTCAGCGATGCCCAACTGGGAATTTAATCATCATCAAGGTCTCTAAAATGGAGAAGTGTGGTCAAACTAATTAGTGTTGAGCAATGAAGCTTCACGAATATGCCAAGATTTTTTAAAAGTCTTCATAAAACTTTCGAAATCAAAGTGAAAACTCAAAAACATCCCTGTAGTTAAACTTGATGTTGAGAATTCATAATCAGGGTCTAGAATCTCAGATAAAAATAACAAAAGAATAGGAAATGAAAATAGTGCATGGGTGTCTAGTAAGGGAGTTAATACATGTTAAATTCCTGATTTTAAAACAATTAACTCTAAAAGTTATTGTTTTATTCCTGACTTTGATAATTAAATAGGGACTCAAGGGGGTTATTTTCTTTTTGAAGTATTAAAATAATTATTTCTCTTATCAAATA
>NW_011889010.1:2020834-2040412 GCF_000151845.1 Pteropus vampyrus
GTTCTAAGAAAGGAAACAAATAAGAGAGAAATTATAATAAAAGATATAATAGAAGAATGTGTTTCTAGGCAGGAGAGACCAAAATCTGTTGCGTTCCAGGAAAAAAATTAATAAAATAAGTTTTAATACAAGCTTAAAGAACAGGATGCTCTCTTGAATGCTACATTCCAGTAGAGACTAGAATAATGTCTAAACAAATCTGAGATTAAAAGACTGGGAACATAGAATCCCAAATCAAGCCAAGATGTCATTCATGTGTGATGGTAACAGAAAACATTCTTAGAAATGTAAAGCTCTAAAAGATATAACACCCATGCCTCTCTCATGAACGAAAGAAAAAAAAAAAAACCTCAGCGATGCCCAACTGGGAATTTAATCATCATCAAGGTCTCTAAAATGGAGAAGTGTGGTCAAACTAATTAGTGTTGAGCAATGAAGCTTCACGAATATGCCAAGATTTTTTAAAAGTCTTCATAAAACTTTCGAAATCAAAGTGAAAACTCAAAAACATCCCTGTAGTTAAACTTGATGTTGAGAATTCATAATCAGGGTCTAGAATCTCAGATAAAAATAACAAAAGAATAGGAAATGAAAATAGTGCATGGGTGTCTAGTAAGGGAGTTAATACATGTTAAATTCCTGATTTTAAAACAATTAACTCTAAAAGTTATTGTTTTATTCCTGACTTTGATAATTAAATAGGGACTCAAGGGGGTTATTTTCTTTTTGAAGTATTAAAATAATTATTTCTCTTATCAAATACAGGCTTCCAACCTCCTAAACCTTTACTGAAAATGAAAGCAGATTTAACATGAAATGCAAAGCTTTCCTAGACTGGGAGGACAAATAAACTTTTTTTTTTTTTTAATTTTTTTTTTTAAACACTGTGTTTCATGAAGTACTTGGTGCTTCCTGGGCCACAGATAGGGCTGAAGGGATGGGGCAGGAGAGGATGACTTAGTCAGAGGCAGCTGGGGCTCCTGCCTCTGACTAAGCAGAGCAGTCTGATATGGTTTACCCGTGGGGTGTTTGAGTTAGATATCCATCGGTAAAAGCAGTAGAGAAACAAGCTCTAAATTACAATTCTGCTGAGCTCTCACAGGCCAGGTTAACAGAAAGATCATTTGTTTATAGATAGAGTGGGCTTCATGCAGGTTGGACCAGTAGAGTTCCACAAGGCCCCATGCCCAAAAGGGCCCTGTGCTTGGGATTTAATGTTCTCTGTCACCATCTTAAAATTCTTAATAACTTTTTATTTTTGAATTTGCATGTTGTAATTGAAGTCAATAGGACAATTCTTGGAGCCGGGGCTCACAAGCAGTCCTGCTCATATGCAACCCTGATTCCCACGGCCTTCTGCGGTCCATGCAGAAGTTCTCCACAGCCCACCCCTGTTCCACAACATCCCACCTCGCCATATCTCCTACTCCCTGTCTCTGCCCAGCACCTGCTGCTACCCTCTGCCTCCTTCAGGGGCCTAGGCATGAATGTAGGGAGGGTCCAGACATGGCAGGCACCTTGCGGCATCCCAGGACAGTAGCTGTTCTCACCACGAGCAGGCAATGTCTCCGCACATTCAATGGGTCACTAAGAGAGGTGAGCTTCTCGCCCACTCCATCCTGATAATGGACTCAGCCAGGTGTTGAGGCCATTATCTTCAGCGCTCCACAGTCCATCATGAGTTGGAATGGCAGGTCATGAGGAGAGATTTATTTCCCTTCCTCCAACTGGGACATGGTGCTGCGGACTGGTGGTTGGGGGCATGGGGAGTCCTGTAGATGGTAGACTGTACACTCACCAAATCACAGGGCACCTGCGAGCATCTACTCAGTGAGTATTTCCATGCCCAGAGCTCAATAGTAAACAGCAAACATTTCAAGAAATCAAGTGAAATAAGAACCGGACAAGGACAATATGACTTTAAGAGTAAGAAACTATAGCAGCATGGTGAACTAAGCTAGTCAACTTCCTCCCACACTAGAAATAAATAGAAATCATGGAGAAAAGTAATGAAAAATATTTTTAAATGCAAAGCTGAACTCAAAAGAAAGAAAATGAAAAAAAAAATCCCAAAAATACTTAAAAAAAAAAAAAAAAAGATTAAACTCAAATACTTAATGGGAAGTAGACATTAATACTGTATCAGGTGTTTGGCTCTGGGATTGGAGCCTGAGTTTTTAAAACCCACGCAGGCCTGGAGACCGCCTCAGGCAAGTGGGGCCTCAAAGCGCGGCCCCATCTTTAACAAAGGAAGTAAAACAGCTGTATGCATTCGATGGAAAAGCAATAAGAAAATTTGCTCTTTTCATAGAGCAATGAAAGAAAGACGAGGGGTCACCCCTGAGACACGCAGACGTACACTACCTGCATGGTTGAGAATTAATCAAAAAAGAACTTGATCCAAAAGTATCAAAATTTCTCAGTGGGACATTTTTACAACCCTGGGCACAACAGCTGTATTCTCATAGTAAAAGCAACTTCGGAAGAAGAGCTGACGATGAAAATTGGCACGTTTTATAATGAAGCAAACCATAAGAATGGAGAATCTACAGATCAGCAATCAATAGAATTATTACTCTAAGAAATGGGACAAATAAAATAATTGGAAAGAGATCACCAAACAAGTATATTAAAAATGCTCAAAGAGGTTAAAGGAAAGGAAAAGAAACTGCAATGAAAGAATAGGTAAATATGACGGATTTAAAACGGAACCAAATAAAATTTATAAAAGGAAATAAATATCATCATTAAATGTTTAAAATAATTTCAATAGTGGGATTGAAGTATAGCTCACAGACCAGAAAGTTAATCCATTGGAAGGACACAGATCAATAATTTTTGATAAATGTGTGACTGTATAACTGTTACTGCAATCCTATTTTAGATCATGTCCATTGCCCCAAAGTCGTTGAATTTTGAAATTTATGAGAAGTCTCATAAAACTCCAGAAAAGAGGCATAATGTATATGCCATATATTTAATGTATATAAGCAAATCAGTGGTTGCCTATGGTCAAGGGTTGAAGAGAATTGACAGAGATGAGTATAAAGGAACTTTCTGGTGATGAAATGTGCATCTTGGTTGTGGTGGACACTACAGAGCAATGTAAAATTGCAAAGCTCATAGAAATGTACACTTAAATCAGGTACCTAGCCCACTCAGGCTGTTATAACAAGATACCACAAATCAGATGGCTTATAAGCAAGAGAAACTTATTTCACAAAATTCCAGAGGCTGGAAGTCCAAGGTCAGGGTGCCAGCACGGTGAGGGGAGGGCACCCGTCTGGATTACAGCATTCTTGCTGTGTCCTTGCATGGCAGAAGGGGCAGGGGCAAGAGAGCTCTCTGAGGTTTCTTTCACGAGGACACTAATGCCATCAAGAGAGCTCCACCCTCATGAACTAACTGCCTCCCAAACGCCCCACCTCCAAATACCCTCACATTGGACATTAGGTTTCAACATAAGAACTCAAGGTGGGGGTGGGGGCACGTAAACATTCAGTTTGTAGCAAGGACTTTCCAGAATAAAAGAAAAACACTTGAAGAAATGGAAAAAGTGTTTAAAGGATAAAGAGAAACAAATCCGCAATAACGGCATGATGAAATTGCAGAACATCAAATACCAAGAGCTAAAAGCAACCAAAGAAAAAAGACGACCATGAAAGGAACAACAATTTGATTATTAGCAAACTTCTCTTCAGCAATAATAAGAACCAGAAGGAAATAATAACTTCAAAATAATAAAATAATATCTGTCAACCTAGAATTCTACTTTTAGGTAAACCATCCATCAATAGTAAGGAATAGAAATGCATTTTCAGATGAAAATAGAGTTTACTCTTCATAAACTAAATAGCGTACTTCAGAAATCAAAGTCTTTGCACAGTAAAAAAAGAATCGATGACTTTTCACCGTGCAGATTCGACAGAGAGGTGACGGTGGGACCACAGAGCAACGGTTCAGAAGTGACCAGGAGGAAGGAAGGCAGGAAAGTCCAGGAAGATGAGGCTCGCGCCTTTCCCATTTCTCCCTGCAGTACGTCGGGTGAAAATGTAGCTGAAGGAGAATGTGGCACTTCGCCGTGGACGGAGTAGTCAAGTTCGGCATAGTTGTGAGCTAACTAAACACAAGATAAAGAGTCGCTGAAGAAATGCTGATTGCCCAACTGAGAATGGAAACCGAGCAGTCACTACCGTAAATGCATAACAAACTGTTTGGGCAAAATATATTGCTCCGTCAATTCCATGGAGAGTGGAATTTTAGAGAGATGGTAATAGGTCTTTCGTGATAGTATTTTGCAACTCTAGGTTTTAAAAGATTATTCATCTTGGCAAGCGAGATTTTCAGTAGGTATATATACCAGAATCAAGGAGGTGGGGAAAACGGCAAAGGGGATTGTTGTAAATACTGATTTCTTGGCATTCTATGAGGGGTATTTCTTTTCAAAACATATCACAGAGCTAGATGGAGGCGAAGTGTCCAATCAACATACTCTGGGTAGAAGAACTTTAAAGAAAGATCTTTTTTCAAATAGATATGTGAGTTCGTGCTCTGTAAACGAAGCTATTTTAGGCACAGCAGTGAACGCAAATCTAAAGACAAAACGTTTGCTATCTAACATGTCCCTGGATTTTAGTATAATCATGTCGAATGTGCATTTTTCAAGGTCTACAACAGTTTGGACTCTATCTCAGAGCAGGACCCTGCTTGTATTCCTTCTTATGGCGCTCCGATTGACATTTCAGGACACCAAGACACACAAATCAGTTAAAGGCCTCACCAGCTTCCACGGTCCTCACCTGTTCTTCGACCTTTTTCCTAAGATGCGAATCTTGTAGATTTTGCTCCCTTAGTGAGAGAGAAGGTGCCTTACCTTACAGCCCAGATTCTGTGGTGGAGGCTAGCTCTAGAAACTCGAGAAAGTACACTCATGCTTTTTGTTACTCTCCTTTAGGCAGAATATATGGATCCACAGAGAAATCCAATTTTAATTTCATTGTTTTATTTGGCATACAAAAGTGGAAATTTCTCAACTTCTTTTCAGAGCAAGCATGTGGGTTTATTAAACAACAGAGTCATCAGCCAAGGAATTAGTAGATCTGCTCATTTTTTCTCAATATAAACAGTCTATCTTTTAGAAAAACATTCAGTGGATTTAGTCCATCTTGTTTAAGAATACTAATCATAATCTATTATTATATTCTTCAATGATCCCATAAGAAGGAAAAACATCACATATGTGAGTAATGTCCCAATACAGGGTGATTTCTCTAAAGCTCCCACAAAGGGCAAAAGAAAACAACATAAAAAGATGAAGAAGAAGCTAAGATAAACATTTAGTGACCTATGAACATAATCAAGAACTTGCCTATCTGAATGATAGATAAAAATATTAAGAAGTGTGATTCTTCTCAGAAGTTTAGAGATGGAGGTGGCTGCAAGATTAAGACTTATACTAGACATACGTGGTTATATTTAAGAAGTAAATAGAGTTGTTTCTTTGCTTCATATGAATATTTGGATTTTATTAGTGAAAATATCATTGATTTTATACTACTCATATTTTATTTGGAAATATCTGTCATTCATTTAAAGGCTTGTTCTTTCTTGCTTGACCATAGTATGTGCATGGGTACACACTTAGGTGTCAAGAAATAAGAAATGGAACTGGGGAGAAGGCTACATTAAAGGAATAGGGGACATCATTCATGTAGAAGGCAAGGATATCTACTCCACAAACAAAATCTGGAAGCATAAAAATCTGGTATTAACTAGAATAGAAGCCCAAATTGGAAAACTTAAGCCAAAAAGATAAGACAGGACAATATAACAGTTAACATTTATTAAGCTCATGTCAAAAGTGAAGAAACAGATAGGTTAAGTGACTTCTCTCAAGTTCATCCGACTAGTAAGTAGCTAGCACCAGAATTCAAAACCTCAGGTCTGTCTGACACCAAACATGCTTTTCCACCTCCCTGCTGCCTTCTATGAGCTGCATATCACAGAGCTAGATGGAGGCGAAGTGTCCAATCAACAGGGTCACAATCACACTCTCTGGTAGGGAGGGGCCCCTAGGGAGCCAAGTGCTAAATAGGAGCTGATTCTGTCTTCGTCCAGGCTGCCTCAGATATAGGCACACCTCACTTTATTGCACTTCTCAGGTACTGTGTTTCACACACACACACACACACATACACACACACTGGTTTGTGGCAACCCTCTGTTAAGAAAGTCTATCAGAGCCATTTTTCCAACAAGATCAAATGATGGTTAGCGTTTCCTAGCAATAAAGTATGTTTTAATTAAGGTAAGTACATTTTTACACATAATGCTATTTATTACACACTTAATAGACTACAGTATATTGTAAACAGTTTTTATATACGACTGAGGAACCAAAAGATTCTTGTGACTTGCTTTATTGTGACATTCACTTTATTGTGATTGTCTGGAACCAAACCCACGATATCTCTGAGGTAAGCCTACGGTAGTCTGGGAGAAAAAAAAATACACCGATACATTTGCACTTCCATGTCTATGGAAATATGAAAATATAGGGTTTTTAATCAATTTCGTACATACACAGCAGGAACTCAGTTCTTCATTCTCATAGCAAGTCAAATACTGCAATTTAGAATCATCCGTAAGTGTTCTCAGCATTCACCCGTGGACCTCATTTTTATTACCCATAGTATTCGATTAAATTCTGTTGAGATATTAATAGATTTTATTCTTGTGTCTCTGAATGTACTGAGTCAATTTTGAGTTGTTTTCATTCTATAGCTACTGTAATATTCTAGCAAGTACATATTAATGTCAGAGAAGGCTCACTGCCACTGATTTAAGGCTTTCTGCTCCTTTGCTTTGATTTTTAGTAGCTTTAATTTAAGGGAAAAAAATGTGTTAGACAATCTATTTTCACGTGAAATGCCCCACTATTCCACAAACATTTATTTATGCTTATCATGGCTGAGATTTGTCTGTATCTTTGATTTAGAAAGGAATTTAAAATTCATCTATCTCTGTTCTCATTTTACATAAAGAGAAACTGAATATTAGAGCAGTTAAATCATGTGGCCAAGATGACATTGCAGTAACCAGGACAAAAACCCAGAAACTGTGTCCACAGGCCAGAGCTCCAACCTGCCACCCTCCTTATGCTGCCAAAGATCAAACCGATAGCATTAGAGAAGCCACCAATACCATGTCAGCGTCAGTGCACCCGGCAACAAACCGTAGTCACACTCGGATTACATCTTTTAAAAATTTTAAGTAGGAGAAAGACCTGAAAAACATGACAATCCACTAACGTGTAGTGTAAAATAAACTCCATTCTATTCCGATTAATCAGATTCATTAGCAAAAACTGTTCACAACAAGAACATGGGAGAAGCTCCCAAATGCCTGCTGTGATACAGGCTCTCCTCTGCGGCTGCACTGAATGCAGCTGAGCCTTTCTCCAGGATGACGGAATGAATACACTGCAGGTAAGCACCTCCCTTACCTGTAGTTGCAGTTAACCTGTGGTTACCTGTAATGCAAAAACGTTAAATGGAAACTTCCATAAATAAACAATTCGCAACGTTTAAACTGTACAGTTCTGAGTAGCGTGATAAAATCTCACACCATCTCGTTCTATCCCACCGGAGATGTGAATCATCCCTTTGTCAAGCACATTCTCTCTGCACACGCTCCCCAACCGTTAGTCACTTAGTAGCCGTCTGGGTTATCAGATCGACTGTCTCGGTATTGCAGTGCTCATGTTCAAGTCACCCTTATTTTACTTAATACTGTCGTATTCACATAACTTTTATTACAGTATATTGTTATAGCTGTTTTATTTTATTAGTTATTGTTAATCTCTTACTGTGCCTTATTTATAAATTAAACTATCATAGATACGTGTATATAGGAAAAAACACAGTATACATAAGGTTCAGTACAATCAATGGTTTCACACATCCACTGGGGGTCTTGGACTACACTCCCTGCTAAGGGGCACCTGCTGTAGTGAATACTCAATGGACATTCAAAACAATTCTTTATTTACGACAATGTTGCAAAGTCCCTATCTTAATCATTGCCATTTCATAGATGGAGAAACTGAGTCTTCACTTCTGTGACAGGTGGAATGCCGGAAGAGAAGCTCCTTGGTGGGGTGAAAAGCAGTGGAGAGGGGCTGAGAGCGTTTCCTCGGAGGCTACCCAGGTGCGTACGCTTGGGTAGGTCACCTCTCCTCTTATGCCTTCTTTTGTCTGCCGTAAAATTAAAGTGTTTCCTAAATGAATTTTAAGTTCCATTTCAAAGGTAATAGACTAGAATTCAAGTCTTTGGTGCCTAATCTCTAATAACTACACAACACTGAGTGAAGTCAATATAAAATGAGGCGCCTCTTCTTGAACAAATCTGAACAGACTGCTGACGGATTCTCTGTGCTTTCGATGTGGACCAAACAGTGAAGTAAAAAAAAAAAAATGGTGGGATGATGCTTTGTCATCAGTGTGCTAAATCTGAGGGCTCTGTGGAAGACCAACTCGTACTCTGAAGATTTATGACAATGCAATCTGAATTTACATGTTCGTAGATATTCTTAGCAGTCACAACTGAGATGAGAACAGCGATAGGCACAATATAAACTAACAATGTTAGATCGTTATTGTGCTGCTCTTAATGTGTTTTCCTGCCAAATCTTTGCTGAAAGTGCCATCTTCCTGAAAATCACCTATGCTCTTCACATTTCTGAGAATGGAATCTCTGCAAGTCTTTCTGAATCACCAAACACGTATTGAACATTATTAGCTCTTGCAACTGCATCTGGATATAGTTCTCAAAGTTTTAGCTGGAAGTCCAATGGGGCAAGAAGACAATCAGTCGCTTAACGTGAAGTGGTACATTTTTCGTATCACTTTTAATTGTATCAATTCCAATATTTCCACTTTTTTTCACTCCCTCTCACTGCTGTGCTACTGTCAAGGAGGGTCGGTTGGGTTTGGTGGCACAGTGAGTGTTAAGAGAAATGAAGGGAGAAGGCTCAAGCCCCAAACAATTCATTTTTCCACTCACAGTATCAGTAAGTCATGAAGAGGCACAGATTTTTATTGATAGCCCATTAGGGTCAAAATGTTTCCATTTACTTACATGTCGTTTGAAGAAAATAGAACATAGAAAGTCTGTGTGTGTGTTACTTTCTGTCACAGTTCTGCTTTTCTCACTAAAATCCTATTTCTTAGTGACATAATATTAAAATCCAAATAATAATGAAATTCCCAGAGTTTAAATTCAGCATGTATTTTAATGCCTTACACAAAAGTAGGTTTTAAATAAATTCTTATTGCTTGAGTAAGTACATAATGGTAAAGCCACATTATGCCCTTATAAGTTTATCTCATTAACTTTTAAGGAAATTGAAAAATGAGGGGAAAAATCAACATCTTTTAATTTAATATCTTTTAGATTTTCTTTTCTTTTCTTTCTTTCTTTCTTTTTTTTGGGGGGTTCTATTGTCATTTGTTTGTACAAACAGAAAAAAGAATAATTGATTAAGGGGTCAGGATGTCAAGTGTGATAAATAGGAAGAAAAGAGGTACTGACTTGTTGAAGAAGAGAGTGAGGATGACATTTCATGAAGGAGAAACACTTAGAGGGAGGCCTCTGGGAGAACAAAGCAATAAAGTTCAAAGCCAGTGAGCGTGGGAAGACAAAGGGCTATGCGGCTCCCAAACTGTCTAAATCTGGCCTCATCTCAACAATGTTTGCGTAATTCCATTTTAGCAAAGTATGGTCAGTTGTTTGTTTCTCATTTTTAAGTACTATTCTATAGTATTTAAAATAATGCTATATGTATATAGATGGCTAATAATGAATACTATAGTACAGTATTAGGGAAAACTGGTTTGAACTTAATTTTACTCAATTAGTATGTCAGTCTCCCCTCCTTCATTATTATTATTTTTTAAATTCCATTCCAGTACTGAACTTAGCAAAACTTGTCCCTTATGTAAACGGTCTTTGCAAAAATTAACTTCTACCACTGAGTAATATAAACAGTTTTAAAACAGACTTTTAAAGGAGAGTTATGACTTCCTAACGGAGATCAACTTTATCACCCGGATCAACACGGGTTAGAAACTCAGATCACATCTCCCTCCGCGAGGTAAAACATGGGCCTAAAAGTGTCCAGACGGAGGATTTTCAACACTTTAACAACCAAAACAGAGGGACTAAAGGACCGATTTCAGAAACAGAGTGTTAGTATGATATCTACTGGCTCTTTTCACTGCACAACCTTCCTGCACAGGAGCCCTTGACATTGAGTCTAAGCGTAGTGTGGGATTCATTTACCCCCATCATTGCTGGGATCTTTTACTGCACAGAAGAGAGTATGGAAAGACTGTTAAGGGAGGACAGGAAGATAACACTGTCAGAAGTTTACTGTATGTCAGGTGCTGGAAAATTCTAAAGAAAAATGTTTTCCCTCTACCAGGAGCTCTAGAACAAATTTCACGTGGTATTTAAATATTCAACTATGTGATACATTTTCTATCTGTAAATAGTTTACATTCCCCGGGTTCCCAGTGATTGTGGCTAATGCCAATCTCCTTAGGTACTTTTTGGCTTTACATAACAGATTTCTACTCCAAAGTTCCATCCGGTTGTAGGTACGCTGTCTGTATCTTAAGGAGAGACATAAACATTCCTGAACATTTTTCTGCTTTCATTTTTTACTCTCTGCCAAGAACATCCTTTTTTAAAGGAGAGTTCTCTAGATTTTAATGAGGTAGACAAACTGTTCCTAAATCAGCTATCCAATTCCACATCTCTGTGCTAATGCTCTGGGAATGTACCACACAAATGGATTTTCTTTCTCTTTATCAGGAATATCTTATTTTCTAAGGAATGAAAGGAGATCGACAGAGCAATGATTCATTACATCCTGTGTTGAAAATACTTTGGATGGTTTCTAAAGTGTGGTTCTGAGGCATTTTGATTGTTCAGTGTCCAAGAACAAATATGCGCTGAGGCTTTGTTGGTGGTGGTGGTGGTGCTGGTGGTGATGGTGGTTGATTGTTTTAGAGAGTGTGTGCCTTTACTTTGTTTTTGGCTTTAGGCTCTACTTGCAACACAGAGGGTAGCAAAACATAACCATTGTTAAAGATCATTAATAAAAATTCACACTGATTTTAACTCTAATCTAATGCTACTTATCCCTTTGAGACAATATTTTACATAGTAAGAATAATACTATAGTAAGAATAATACTATGTAAAATATTGTCTCAAAGGGATAAGTAGCATTAGATTAGAGTTAATCTAATAATATTATTATTATTATTATTATTATTATTATTATTACCAGGTACTCTACTAACCACTTTACATATACTTTTCATGTAATCTTTGCAAATAGCCTGATAAGGTAGGTAGGTCATTTCATTTGGCACAGTTTGTTTTGTTCACTGATGTATCTCCAGTACTTTGTGCGATACCTGTCTGGTATTATTTAATAAATATTAGTCTTGTGATTGAATGAATGATAAAACTAAGGCAGGGAGAGTTAAATTTTGCCAAGGGTTGTGCACCTACTTAGTCCAGAAATACGAATTCAAGCCCAGCTCTCTCTGAGTTTAGAGCCTGAGGCAAAACTGCCTCGAATTAATGTGAACACATAACAAGATTTCACAACATGCTTTTGATAGCCATTCCAGAATTTTGCATACCAAACTAAAGGAAGTATTTTCTTTTTTCTCAAAGTTCCTCAAGCCACAGTTGAAACACTATAATTTTTTTCTTTTTGGAAATACAGAAATCAGATCTTCTAGTATTATCTGAGTGCCAACTTAAATTTAACAAATTCAGCCATCGCGCAATAGGAATTTGCTTCCCAAAATAATTTACAATGAATAATTAAAAAAAAAAAAATTCCTGATGCCCAAGTTGTTACCCAGACCAACTATGCTGGAAACCCTGAGGACGAGACCAAGGCATCAGTATATTTTTAAAGTTTTCCTGGTAGTTATAATGTGAGACCAAGTTGGAGAACTACTGCATTAGAAGAAGAAACAATCCACTGCTTAAACCTCAAAATGAAGTTGTCTTTCCCTCAGTCACCTCTTCCTCCAAATAACCCCTGCTGTCCTCAACCTTTTCCCCTGAATTATAAATTTTGACTCTAATTATTTTATTACCTCTTTTGTAGCCGTTTGTCAAATCCTCTTTTCCATGTAGAAATTAATCAAGAACAAAACCATAAGGGTCAGACATGTTCTACATATAACTAAATACTCATTTCTGATAGTTATAAGTAATAATATCTATATAGGAAATGATTATATTCTAAATTAAATGACCCAGCCTGCAGAAAAAGGATTGAATGATACAGATTTCCATGCAACCATCATTTGAGGCAGACCCTTTTCCTACTCTGAGATCCTGGCTTTAACCCTTCCATCGGCGTGGCAAAACTCACTAAGCACTTGGATTTCAAACCTATGTATTCAGTATTAGATAAAGCAGACAACGGATTCTGGTTCTAAAGAGCTATTTACACATGTACACTCTTATTTATGAATTCAGTGCCATACTAGGACTATTAAAAATGGTTGATCTTATTTTATTTCTAGTCTTATCTTGGATTTTTCAGACTCACCCTTTTTACTATGATTATCATTAAAAATGCACTCACCCACTCCACTCCTCCCCCTCAAAAAAGTCATCTTAAAGGAAAATAACCAGAAGTGTACCATCAGTTTATAATATAGAATGACAGTTTAGGAGCATATAATTGCCAACTCTCATTGCTGCATGAGTTTTCATCTTTCTCTAAAATCAAATTTAACGTGCTTAAAAGAAGATTTTTCTAAATAAGCAAACAAAATAAAAACAGACTCATAGATGCAGGGAACAACCTGATGGTTGTTAGATGGGAGGGGGGTTGGAGGCGGGGTGATAAAAAGGTGGAGAGATTAAGAAGCACAAATGGATAGTTACAAAACAGTCACAGGGATGTAAAGTACAGTATAGGCAACGTCATTAATAACATGGTAATAACTATGTATGGTGCCAGGTGGGTACTAGACTAATCAGAAGGATCATTCGTAAATTATATAAATGTCTAACCACTGTGCTGTACACCTGAAAATAATATAAAATAATATTGAATGCATACTGTAATTGAAAAATTTTTAAAGAGAGGAAAGGTGAAGAGGACTAAGAGGTTCAAATTCCCAGGTATAAAACAAATAAGTCATGAGTATGTAACGTACGGCATAGGAAATATAGTCAATATTATTGAGATAACATCGTACAGTGTCAGATGGTTGCTGGGCTTAGCATAGTGATCACTTCTTCAGGTATATAAATATTGAATAACAATGCCATACACCAGAAACTAATATAATATTGTATGTTAGCTATATTTTAACAATAATCTTTTTAAAAAATATTTCCATTGTTTAGTCATGGCAGGCTAGACTATTTATACACACACACACACACACATGTACACACAAACACACACACGAACACACATCACCCTAAAAACCAACAAACAAGTTTACTGGATAAAATACTTTCTCAATATTGAAGAATTTACAATATAGCAAGGAATTATTAGCTCGAAACGTTAGAAAACAACCCAGTGAGCTAGATAAACAAGGCATTCAAAGCCTGCTTTGGCTCAGAAGCCCTTTATCTGTCCAAAATAAAATGAACTATAAAACTGAGCTATGATTTTGATAAATTTGTGGAGCAAGAGGGCCGAAATCTGCTGGGACTTACATCTACTTATAGGTCGAGAAGCAAAGACAGGTGGTGGAAGGGGGTTCCTGAAGAGAATCAACAATGTCTTGCAAGGCAACTACTTCAGGAGAGGCCATTACAGGTTCCTCAGGCAAAGCACAGTTAACGTCCTCAGATGGAGACAGAGCGGTTGCTTCCATTGGTAAAGAAGACACGTCAAAATTTAAGAGTTCAATGTCCCCAGTTTCATCAGGAATCGCCCATATGTTCTCATTTCCAATTTTCAGGATCCCATTTCTTCATAATCAACATCCTCACTTTAATAGCAGACATCCTGTGAGCTTGGAAATTCAAGGTACGTTGTAATTCAGCCACTCACAAAATGAGACTGGGTTTGGTATTCAGAAATATAAGCTCTTCAGCTACAGGAGATAAGGCTTCCTTTTAGGACAGACTTTGAAATTTCAGGTCATTTATGCGGCGCTTGAGCTGGGAATGTCTGAGCGCTGGAGGTCTGCCTTTTGTTTCCCCATTTTGTTGAGTACACCTGCGAGCACCCAGCCAATCCAGGGATGATAGTTTGTACATCTCTACTGCCACATCATGCCATGAACTATCAGTGCCCTCTTTACCAATGACAATAGAGTCATTTGTGCCTTTAAATCTAATCATATTAGAGAACCAAGCCCAGAAATGGTAGCGCCAACTAAAAAAACTCACTCCTAAGATTCTGTTCCTCTAGGACCCTTCTGGGTATCAAAATCTGTCCCAGTAAGGGTTTTTTTTCGGGTAAACAGAACCAATAAAATATATGTATATATAGACTTATTTTAAGGAATTGGCTCATGTGATTGTGGGGCCTGGTAAATCTGAAATCTGTACAGCAGGTCAGAAGTCTGGACACTTAGATCATAGCTGTTGTCTTGAGTCTGAAATCCGTAGGACATGCTAAAGGCTGAAACTTAGAAAGGATTTCCATGTAACAAACTTGAGGCAAAATTCCTTCTTTTCTGAGTAAGCTCGGTTTTTTTCTTAAGGCCCTCAACTGATTAAATGAGGCCAATCTACGTTATTGAGGATAATATTCTTTACTTAAAGTCAACTGACTATAAATGTTAATCGCCTCTACAAAACACCTTTGCAGCAACATCTAGACTAGTATACCATAGCCTAGCCAAGCTGACACATAAAATTAGCTATAACAACACCATATATAATATGAATTTGTAATATATTAGAGATCTCAACAAAAATTAAAATATATAGAGAATAATATGAGCAATGATATATGTGTATATGTCAATATTATGGGCAATGATGTATATATATATGTGCACACACATATGGGTATATGTGTGTGTGTGTGTGTGTGTGTGTGTGTGTGTGTGTATCCGTTGGTGGGTATAATTTCTAATATAGGACACAAAAAGCATAAGAGGAAATTATTTATACTTAACTATATTAAATTTAATAACTTTTATTCATTAAGAGATACCAATTAAGAAAATTTCTACTCTGAGTAGAAAAAACATTTATGACAAATATGAACTATTCAATATAAACTTAGACAAGAGAGACATACCTGAGATCCTCAAGAGAATATCTAAATGCTTAATAAAGATGTGTAAGACTGCTCAGTCTCATTTACATTGAAGAAAATGCAAATTAAAATTACAGTTAAAGTTACTATTACAGATGCACAAGGTTGGCAAAAATTTTTAAGTATGAAAATAAATGTAAGAATAGAAAGGAGAGGCACATGAAGGATGGTTAAGAATCTAATCTCTTAAGCTGAACTCTGCCACCTTCACCTCTCTGTGCCTCAATTTCATTACCTGGAAGTGGGAATAGCGATACTACTTCATCTTAACTATAAAGTTTAAATCAATGTGCTGAGAATATTGCCTGACATATAGTAAATATTATTGTGTTTACTTTTTAATAAAATAAAATGTGGTAGAACAAAAACCCTAATACTTTGCCGGTAGAAGTGAAGATTTGGAAAACAACTGGCAATGATCTATTATCATTAAAGATGCACAGACCCTGTAATTCATCAATTCTGCTTCTAGATATATAACTTAGAGTATATACAGTAGGACACATTTATAAGAATGTTTATAGCAGCATCGCTTAATACTAGAGAAATGGAAGCAATCATCCACAAAAGAATAGTAAATAAATTGTAGAACACACATACGATAAAATACTATACAGAATGAAAAGGAATAAACTACATCAGTAAATTTCAGCTATGCCCAAGAACATAGATAAATCTCAAATACATTATGTTAAATGAAAGAAGCAGACACAAAGGAATACAAATTATGACTCTATTTTCATAAAATTCAAAAACAAGGAAAAACTAAAGTATATTGGTAAAATTTAGAGACTAGTAACAACATTATCATGTAAGCTGGATAGTGGATTAGTGGATGTCTATAATACAAGGAGTAAGTTTTGGTGGGAAGGATCATAAAAGCATAATAAGGGGAAGATTATAACAAGTATACCGGTTCTGCAGATGGTTATTTCACTTCCACAAGATTGAATAATGTTACTATAAACATTCCTGTATATGTGTCCTAGTTGATGTACCCTCAGTTACATAAAATATACACATAAAATCATGTACCCTAGGTTACATACCTAAGACTAAAATTACTGGGCCATACGGTTATCGATATTGTTCTGTCTCTAGACCAGGGTGGAGGTTACACAAGTACTTATTAAACCATACACATATGATTTTTATACTTCTTCTGTGTTTATACTCTATTTCATAATAAATAAAGAGCAAATGGATTAAATGGGAACTGCGCATAAAACCTCTTGAGAAATGGGTTGTGAAGAAGAGAGTACAATAGTGCCTAGGGGAAGATGAGAAATAGGGAGGGATTAGTTAATTTTCTTTTTTCCTTTTTTCCCCCTCAGCTTTATTGAGATATAATGACATATAATATAGAGTAAGTTTAAGATGTACAACGTGATGACTTGATATATGTGTAAATGTATTACATAATGATTAGCACAAGGTCAGTTAACATGTCCATCACTCTACAGAGTTATTGGTTTTTTTGTTTTGTTCAGTTTTGTTTTGTTGTTGATTTTTGGGGGGTGAAAACATGTAAGATCTACTCTTTTATCAACCTTCGAATATTCAATACAGTATTGTTAATCATAATCACCATGCTGTACATTAGATTCCCAGAATTTTTTCGCCTTATATCAGGAAGTTTATTCTCTTTGACCAACATCTCCCCATTTCCTCCATCCTCTAGTCTCTGACAACCACCAATCTATTCTATGAGTTTGGCTTTTTCAGATTCCACATATAAGTGAGATGACCCAATATTTGCCTTTCTTTGACTTGTTTTACTTAGCATAATGCCCTCAAATATTATCCACATTTTCATAAATGGCAGGATTTCCTTCTTTTAACAGCTAAATGATATTCATATATCGTAGCATATATATATATATGCATATATATATATATATATATATAATTTTCTTTATCTACTCATCTGCTGATAGACAGTTAGGTTGATGTCTTAGCTATTGCTGCAATAAACACAGAGCTTCAAATATCTCTTCAAGAGCTTCAAATACCTCTTCAAGAGTTTCAAATATCTCTTCAAGATAGTGATTTCATTTCCTTTGAATACATACCCAGAAGGATAATTGCTGGACCATATATATGTACAGGGGAGAATAGGGACAGTCATCTGAGTACAGTTTTTAAAAGCAGGTAGTGTTACTTGGTATGATACTATAATGATGAATACATGTCATTTTATATTTATTCAAAGCCATAGATGGCACCGTCTTGTAAACTATAGACTTTGGGTGAATATGATTTATTAGTATAGGTTCACTAATTGTAACATATGTACTACTTTGGTGGGGGATGTTTGTTGATAAATGAAAGAGGCGATTCATGTGTGGGATCGGGGGTATATGGGAAATCTGTGTACCTTCCCCTCAATTTTGCTGCAAATCTAAAATTAATCAAAAAAATAAAGTCTTAAAAGAAACTTGAATTTTTTTAAAAAGTAGGGAGTGTTGGGAAACCACTCTCCATTGACCTTTGGGGACAGAAACACTGATTGCCTTTCTTCTGGACTATCTTTCCAAAGATGTTTATATAGGAAATAGCTTAGAAAGGCAGAGATAGTGTCACCCTCTTTAGCAAAGAGCAAGCTTAATTATTGCCCAACGTAATAATATTTCCCTCCAGGGCAAATGTCAGGCAGGCTCACTGCCCATTATATAGGATTATGGTTCTCTAGGCCCATGGGTCTCTTTTGAACGTAGCCCATAGTGCGTTTTGAGAGTCTCCTGGCCTTCCTAGCATCACTCTGTGGGAGCTGGAGCTCAGGAATGGGCACAAACTTGATACTCTGGCTACTGCTCTTATAGTGAGTAATTAACTGTCCTTTGTGTCTTATCCAAGAGTCTTGTGTCTTCTGCCAGCATCCATGAAAAGGCAACACATGAATTCGTCAGCTTGGAAATAGAGTAAACTCTCACTCTTCAGTTTTTGATAGGATGGGCATAGAATGCAAAGCACAGGCATTTGGATCATGTAAAGCTGCTTTAGATATATTGCCACAACAATAACTGTTGCTTAGAAGGCACTGTAAAATTTTTATATGGGATATATGTAATTGAGTTCTTACAAATTCCATTAGAATTCCCATTTTATAGCTGAGCAGCAGGAAAGCAACTTGTCCAAGATCTGACATTAGTAAGTGCCCGAGACTAAATTTAGACATGGGCCTCTTGGCCGCAGCTCTTGCATTTTCTGCCATTGTTCCCAAAATTGTAGTTCTAGAATGGTGCCAGTGTCTGAGGAGTATGTAGAAGGTGAAATGAGACAAATTAATCAAAAGAACTAAGAAAAAAAAGACAACAGAGTATTTTTCATTCAGCTAAATATATTCAATTTCCATGTCTAACTTTATTCTGAGAAGTAGTCCTTCCTTTTTTGGAGGGGAAAGGGTGTTTTCATATGTGCTTGTTAAAGAAATGAAAGTGATAGTAAATTGTAGTTTCGTTTGAGATATGTTTAATATTATTCCTTGACAACATAAATGGCTGGAAACCCCATATTGGTTATTTTTTTTCTTATCTATGAAATCCTAAATTCTTAGCTAGAATTTATCTTCTACATAAATGTCATTATGGAACACTTATTGCCTCCTAAATGGGCTCATAGTCTAAGTTCATATCTCTAGTTGATTAAATATGTCGGTGCATTGGTATGTAAGTGTGCCTGTGCTTGTGGAGTGCAGGCACGTTTACACTGGACTGTCTTTGGAGGACTAAACAAAGGACTTTCATTACGGTCTTTCTTTGCTGGCTTTTATAAAATTTGAGGTCTCAAGAGTCAGTCCAGGGCCTGACATACGATAGGCACTGAGTAAATAATTGTCAACTAAATGAATAAGTGAATAAATATATGAATGGATGCAGTGATGAAATTTGAGGTTCCTTATTGTTTTGGAAATTCGGTGGTGCATGTGTTTGGACAGCCCTACTCCTTCCACAGCAACAGGCTTGCTTCATTCGGAACACCATTCCATTCTTCAAAGAGAAAAGAAACAAGCAGCATACATCACCTGACATGTAGGTAAATAACATGTGACTTTTTTTTTACATGCAATAATCTACTCAGGGTAGCAAAAAACTACATTAATCTTCTGAAAGATTCAAACATAGGCAGTTATCTGCAGAGTGAATAAATAAACTAGTGCCTGAATTATGCTTGCCCTATTAAAGGAAGCAGTGGCTGCATGTTAACCTCTTAGAAGAGACAGAGTCTTTGGGAGTATTCTGT
>NW_011889010.1:2040462-2048632 GCF_000151845.1 Pteropus vampyrus
TTTTTGGAGGGGAAAGGGTGTTTTCATATGTGCTTGTTAAAGAAATGAAAGTGATAGTAAATTGTAGTTTCGTTTGAGATATGTTTAATATTATTCCTTGACAACATAAATGGCTGGAAACCCCATATTGGTTATTTTTTTTCTTATCTATGAAATCCTAAATTCTTAGCTAGAATTTATCTTCTACATAAATGTCATTATGGAACACTTATTGCCTCCTAAATGGGCTCATAGTCTAAGTTCATATCTCTAGTTGATTAAATATGTCGGTGCATTGGTATGTAAGTGTGCCTGTGCTTGTGGAGTGCAGGCACGTTTACACTGGACTGTCTTTGGAGGACTAAACAAAGGACTTTCATTACGGTCTTTCTTTGCTGGCTTTTATAAAATTTGAGGTCTCAAGAGTCAGTCCAGGGCCTGACATACGATAGGCACTGAGTAAATAATTGTCAACTAAATGAATAAGTGAATAAATATATGAATGGATGCAGTGATGAAATTTGAGGTTCCTTATTGTTTTGGAAATTCGGTGGTGCATGTGTTTGGACAGCCCTACTCCTTCCACAGCAACAGGCTTGCTTCATTCGGAACACCATTCCATTCTTCAAAGAGAAAAGAAACAAGCAGCATACATCACCTGACATGTAGGTAAATAACATGTGACTTTTTTTTTACATGCAATAATCTACTCAGGGTAGCAAAAAACTACATTAATCTTCTGAAAGATTCAAACATAGGCAGTTATCTGCAGAGTGAATAAATAAACTAGTGCCTGAATTATGCTTGCCCTATTAAAGGAAGCAGTGGCTGCATGTTAACCTCTTAGAAGAGACAGAGTCTTTGGGAGTATTCTGTGGTAGTTGTTGATGATTGACTTTTTTTCTTATATGGCTTATAAATCATTAAAATTTTTTATTCTTCTTAGCCACTTAAAATAACACTGAATGTATTATCTCTCAAATTATGCAAATAAGTTGAAAAGATGATGTTTAGTATGCTGAAAATCAATTGTAATTTTATTGAAGTTGAGAACTGACCTGTTTACTTCATTTAAGAGCTTTGATAAGTTGAATGATCAGTATTTCCTTTTGTTTAAATTAGTTGTAGTAATTAGACTCCCTTTTATAGTATTCTTTCATTTTCCTTTAAACTCTCAGTACTGGTGATTAATGAGTTATTTTTGTGTAACCAGGAAATTCTTTGTTCCCTGGTCATTCTCTTCCTACAGACAGATTGGGTTAGTGTTTGCGATATCATAGTTCATCACCATGGAAATACTGCAATGTGACAAATATACAGCAAATAAAATGAGAAGGGGGTAAATAGAAAGGAAGAAGGCTTGTGGCTAAAAACAGACCTCAGTGTCTGATCCTTTAGGGACGAGTTACTGGAATACACCTTTTGTCTCTCCACAAAAGCACGGTCACATGCTTACGGAGTTCTTCTACTTTAGAATTTCTTTCCTGATTTCCTCTCTTCAACACCATAGACCAATCCCTTTTCCTCACATGCAGTGACTTTAATTACTTTCTCTCATATAATCTGTGTCATTTATATTCAACTATTGGGCATTCAGGAATAAACCTGGGATACTTCATGCTCTGCTGAGTCGATGAGGGAAATGGGAAAAAGATAGATGCGAGAGATGAGATGATTTTTAGTTTTGGCTCCATCACTTATAACTATCAGTTTTTTCATCTGTGAAAGGGACTTAAAAACAACTGCTTGGCCTATCTTATAAGGATGCAGCAAGAACTAACTGAGAAAACATATGGAAAAAAAAACTTTGGTAAACAAAATTCGATACAAAATGCAGTAGAGTAATATTAATAGAGTACAAAAAATGATTAATTTATATGGTTCATAGTCACATACATTGGTTCTTGATGAATCTTAATGAACCTGTCCTTTAACCACATCGCCATAAAGTACATCGCTAGACCAAGTTTTCCAGAAATTATATGATCTTGATACTTTAAAACATGAACTATACAAAGTCCTAGAAAGCAAAGTGCTAACAGTCATTTGGCTTTGGCAGAAGATGTACTGGATGAATGAATAGGAATTTTTCATTTCTAATTTTTGAGGCAGTAGAAACAATAGCATCCCAGCACCCAGCTAGCTTACACCCTGAATGTCCTACTGAGCTAAGTCACATCAGGAGTGGGCACCTGTGACTTCTGCCATGAGTTCTACATATGAATTAAAAACTAGTTCTCTTTAAGAGGAAATAAATGGTCTAAATTAAAACCTCCTGTAGCTTTAAAACCGCAGAAGCAATCTAATTTTAAAAGGACTCTAAGGACACATTACTCTTCAGTGAGCGGACATAAGATGTGAGTAATTATTAAATTCATAAACTAGCTATAATTGGGAAGATAGTTCAATAGATTAGAGCTCTGTACTCAAGCGCGGCCCAGGCTTTCAGTTAGAACCCAAAGGAACATTTGAGCCAGCCGACAAATGAGAGTGTTGGTTAATGTGATCTTTCTCCTGGCCCCAGGCCCCCCTTCCCTTTCCTTCCCTTAATTAAACCTCTTTTTCCTCCTTCCTCTTCTTGCCTCCTTTCCTTCCCTTTACTACCTTTCTCTTTCTGGCCCTGTACCACCCAAACTAATTGTCCAGATGCTTGCAGTCCCAATTATGCAGACGGGCATGTTCCTTGTTCAGTGTTTTCTTAATCTAACCTAAATTCATCAGCTAATTTTGCCACACCACTTCATTTTTGCCCTTTAGACCTTGTTATGGGTCAAACTGAGTCCCTTAAAAAAAAAAAAGAAAGATTTCTTCACATCCTAACCCCCACCAAAGAGACTGAATTCGAGAACAGGGTCACTGGAGATGTGGTTAGTTATGAAAGAACGCCATGTGAAGAGGCACGGGCACACACAGAGGGAAGGCTATCTGGAGACATGGGGAAACACCATGTGTATGTAGATAAAGACAGAGATCAGAGTAACGTTGCCACAGATCTAGGCAAGTCAAAGATTGCCGGCGAACCACCAGAAGTTAAGGAAGAGGCATGAAGCAGATTCTCCCTCACAGTCCTCAAAGGAACCAACCTTGTCCACGCCTCGATTTCCAATTTCTAGCCTCCAGAATTGTGAAATGATTAATTTCTGTTGTTCTTGGCCACCCACAAACTCTGTGGTACTTTGTTATCATACCACGGACCTAGCAAATATAGACTCGGACCATAATTTTATTTTATTTTATTTTTTTTGAAAAATGTACTCAGATTGTCACATTTTCTTCTCTGGGATGTGAATGTTTATAACTCAATCCATAAATGACTGGAATTTCCTCAGCCCTTTCTGACTGAACCATATTCCAACTGCTTTATTATGCCAACATTTGAGCAACTACGAGCTCAAGCAAATGTATTTGAAAACCTAATTTTTTTTAGAACAAGAGCAACAAATTCATAGCTCACAAGCTCATAAGCCAAAGTAATGAAAAGAAATGAATATTGCCATTTTAATTCTAATTATACAGTGGCTTCTTAGTTCTGATTCTAGAGTATTTCAGATTGAATTATGAACTTACACTTAGCAAAGGGAGTCACAAAAGACGTTGGTTTAGAAACTTAACTTATAAAGAGAAATGAGCATTGGTTTGTGAATCGAATGTTAATTTTTTTAAATCTTAGATTAGCCTTATACTTGGTATAGGATTTTAATCATAAATTTAATCCTTAGAAGAGTTGGTTTTCTCTAGCAGAGTACCTGGCACATGGGCAGTGCTCCTTAAAGTTTGGCTATTAATTAATAAAGATTTATTTTTCTTGGATGCTAAGGTGCCTATATCTAGCAGGGCCTTGCTATATCCCACGTCCACTGTGCCAACTGTTTACAAGAAAAAAAAAACACTACTTTTAACTGATCTGAAAAATCTCTATTCACTTAATAACAAAAACTGCAACCAGGACCCCTAGAAAACATTTAATTTATTTAGTCTTGGTGATCCCTGAACTTATAACCAAAGAATAAATAACACAGTTCAGGACTTTTAAATCAGACTGTGAGGAGCATGTTATCACTTCAGATAATATAAACTTCATTCCCAAACCTAAAATTAAGCTTTACAAGCTCTTGAAAATCACTGTGAGGTTGTATTTTAGAGTTTGGAATAGATAAATTCAGGTAAATACAAATGGTAAAAGAATGATTTACATTGCTTGGTGAAGATCGAATTCTTATAGTTCCAGTGCTTAGAGAAACCTACGAATATAGCTTATCTTACAAAGACTAACCGGTGGGAAATGAAAGAAGAGCTGACAAGGACATCAGTTCCTCAGTGTGATCCTACAAAGAGCCTTGGAGAGAAGAAAGTCAGACTTGCAGAGCATTCTGGGTAACGTACTGGCCACTTACCGTGTACCACGTCATTAAAGCAATCTGCGCAGCCCCCGTGTGGGAGGCCATGTATATCCATTTCATGGGTGAAGAAATGAAGTAATTCTAGGTCACTTGTTAAAATAAGAAATCAAATCTGGGGTTGGCTGACCCAATAGTCCATGAATCCTGTTAACCAGAGCCAGAGTCTTGGTTCTGACTCTCTGCCTACCAACTTGGCTGACCTTGAATAGTTTGCTGAATCCAGTTAGATCTTAGTATACCTCGACAGAAAGCTGATGTCTTAGAGTAGATGATTTTGCAGGATCCTTCCAGCTAGAGAATTTCTACTTGGAAAAAAAACTCAGTGCAAGTCAGAATGCTAAGGGCCAAATACCTAATTGTTGACTCCATTATGATATCCCATTATGATTCCATCATGATGATTTGAGTTTGTTCGGGTATTCAGTAGAACCCGTAATACTGTTATACCTTTAAACATGAGTTTTAGCTACATAATTCAAAACGTTATATGCATCACTTGAAATAATTTTGTTGCTTAAAACTTATAAATGAACAAACTGTATAATGTACTGTATAAAGAAAGTAGAAGCGCAATACTAAAGACCAACAATTTCTATTTTGCAATAATTCCAAAATGCAAAAATTTCTTCAGCAAATTCGGTAACAGTCTTTACGAGCCAATCCATAGAAATGTACGTTTTTATTATAGTTACTTTAAGAAAGATCTGAAAGAGAAATAAGATAAGCGAATAATCTGTCCAAAAAGTCTTCTACAGATTGCACAAAATATCATTCGAAGACAATGTAGATAAAATCATGTGTAGCTTTAGATGTAGCAAAGCAAGCTATTGCCACAACCCTTATTTTATGTAACTATTAAAGGAAAACTTACTTGATAACACATTTATATGATATACCTAGGAAAACAATTTGGATGTTTAAAGCATCCTTTTGGCAGACAATTATAGTGTTTATCTCTTTGACTGATGTTCATTTAACCATGAGGCAAAACTATGTATTTGAAGCTACAAACAAGCAATTACTGTTTCATGTTGATTGAGAGAAGAATTAAAACAGTACTGTGAGGGTGAATCTTGATGAAATGGGCCTTACCAAGAAGTACTGAAATAGTGCCATAATCATAGGCCAAGAAATCCTGGCCAGCATCTAAACACTCTGTAGATGCTGCCAATCCAGCCAGTAAAAATGTTGCAAAATCCTGCCCAAAGCAAACAAACATTTATGTGGTTCTTGCAGAGGGTCCAAAACCAATGTGGAAACTGTGATTCATTGAGGAGAGCCAACTGCCCTAGAAACTGGATGGGTTTCACATAAACCATTTGGACATGTCGTGGAACTGCATATTTACCATGCTCTGACAATATACCACACAGCACAGGGTGGCAAAGAAAGTCACATGCATGAGTTTATAATTGCTCTCTCTCTCTCATCCAGTGTCCTTACCACGCTGGCTGACCCGTGTCTACGACCTCAAACATTTTGTTTCCGTTAAGAGGTAGCACCCCGCAAGATCACTTCACGGTAGGTTTTCAATATTTGTGTTCTGTACTTGTAAAGTTGTTCCAATATGTAGTTGTCTGAATTGTGAACTGGCCCAGCCATATTAATTCTGATTCAATCTCTCGTTTATGGTGGTGATGATTTAAAACACATGTATTCAATGTGCTAAACTAAATAAATTTTTTAAAAAATAATTTAACCGGAAGATATGAGCATCCTTCTCTGAACTCCCTGGGAAAGTTTTTGACTTACTCTGATTAGATTTGAACTTTCTTGCCCTGTAATTTTGTAATCACAGTCAGAAAAGGATGCCATAAAAACTACACACCGAGCTTGTTTGTTTAATTAACTAGAAGCTTCTCTTCCTTTTTTTATAGTGTAATTGGGTGCCAAAGAATGATAAATTGGTCTTAGAAAGGTATCACACATACAACTACATAATGGAAATAACTCATTTTAATTATCTTAATAATTATGATGATAATTTCTAAAACATGTCATGTCTTAAAAGTCTTAACCAAATAAAGAAGGTATAGAATCACCCATATTAAAAGGACTGTGCTCTGAGGAATATGGCTATATCTTTGGCATATATGAAGAAAGGCACGATCTGGATACCTTATGCAAGCATTCAGAATTAAATCAAGGATGTAGGACTAGCTCCCCTCTGCTACCCTCTGCCAGGGAATGGGGACACTCTCTCATCTGTACCACCTTTCTTAGGAGATGGTGCTATGAAGACAATTCAAGGAGTTTGTCACCTAAGACTGATAATACCATAGATCAGACATCCCTAAGGCCAAATGCAAATTTTACTTTGTGAATTAACCAAAGCTCAAGAATTCAATTAAAACCAAGAATTGACTGGTGAACCACTCAGAAAGTAATCAAAACAAGAAATTACTTTCTTTTACTCTGAGCAGTTCAAACGGACAAGCAAAAGGGCATTTCAGTTTATCTAGTCTGAGTTCAACATCTGGAGCTTTTTATCTATTTGGTCATTAAGACTGGCCAAAGTTTCTTTGAAATTCAAGATTTATAGGACAGAATTGTACAAATCATGGGAACAAAGCTGGGCCTTCATAACAGATATAACTGGATGTCTCTCCCTCTTTCTCTGTCTATCTGTATCTCTATCTCTCTAAGTTTTCCAAAGTAACAATATTTTTATAGCACTGATAGAAATTGTAGTCTATAAAGGCCTTTTTATTAAAAAATTGGATATAGGTATGGAATAAAAGGGGTCGAATATGTAAAATTGGAAGTTATGTAAATTACATCAAGTGAATAAAAAATATATATATAAATAAAAATAAAATAGATTCTAAAAAAATTGGATATTGTTTTCTTTGCTGCTGATTTTCCTCCTTCCCAAAATCAAAAATCAATCAGAAAAAACATTGGCTATTTTTGTTTTCTAAAGAAATACTCCAGGTTTTATTTCCCAAACTTCAGTCATTTTCTTACCTCCTTAGAGTATTAAGCATTTCCATGTATCATTTATATCTAATATTTTATGTTAAAATATCTCATTTACATTCGTAAGTACATTTATTAACGATGGAAAGACATCATTATTATCCATGAAAAACCATATCACTTGCCAGAAATTATAGAACAGGATCCTAAAAAGAAAAACATAATTCTTGAAAGTGGGTATCACTCTTTAAAATAATGTTGCTATAGACTGGATCTACACAATAAATGCAAATGGAAACTTGAGCCTATTCATGGAGAAAATCCACCTGGATAACGTGCAGGCGTGCACACACACATGCACTCACACACGCGCACCATCATCCAGATGGAAGTGCTGCCATCATCCAGAGACTGGATAGCTGCGTGCCACACGCCTCCCCCCACATTTACTCAGTAAGTCAACAGGTGGCAATTTCTCACCTATCAGTGTGCAAATCTCTCTGCTGGGCACAAAAGGCTTGTCCGTCTTTACTCCTGACTGAGATTTCTCCCCAGCATCTTAAACAGCTGAGTCTTTCCCCACCTCTCAACAAATCGGTATTGTATGCTTGCTGTGTGGAACACACTGGGCTCCATGTTGGGAATTCAGTGGGAATGTGAAACTGTCCCTCCTTTCAAGAAGTTTGTGGTTTGTGAGAAGTAAAGAAAAATAAAAGACTAATATGAGGTGCAAAAACCCTTACATTGTAGTATGTTAAGTGGGCGCTACAAGAACATGCCCAGGTCAGTGGCTGCGCACTGAAGGCCATCCATGCTCAGTCGCAGAGGGGTGGGGCGGGGGGTAGGGAGGAAGGGAGGGCAGGGCGGGGCAG
>NW_011889010.1:2049342-2126282 GCF_000151845.1 Pteropus vampyrus
TCCTTAAAACAACTCAAAGAAGTTGAGAGCACTGAGGACTGGAGAGGATATTGCTCACAGGTAGTAAATGGAAGAGCTGGAATTTGAATCCAAGTGAGTCTGTAGATATCGCCTTTGGGATAAATGCGGGTTATACAAAGAGAAGTGTTCAGGTTGAAGAAGCAAGAAGATACAATTAATTTAAAAATCGATGTGCATACAGACTGTTGTAAAAAATGGGTTCAGTTCCGTTGAAAGTGAAAAAGAAGACTAAAAGTAAATTGCAAGGTAAATGAATAAGCATGAGTCTCTGATTGCCTCAACATTGGGAGAAAATAAGACAATGAACGACAACAGTGACATACACTAAAGCTATCAGTCTTCTCACACAAAGACCCTAGAATTCTGTATCTCCTCCTAAGTCTGGTGAAAGATGGAGAGAAAGTCATTGAATCAGTTCACACGGACCTTTCTGGAATGGTTATCTACTCCCGTTTGGGGTTGCCATTATTATCAAATCAGAATGCAGACCTGCTCTGTGAGCCTCAAGACTGAGCTGCTGCCCCGGCCCTGCCCTGGCCTGCACTACCCTGAACTGTCTCTCCGACAGCTGCATTCATTATGTCCTTCTTTTTCGTCGTGATAAAATGTGCCCCTTCCTTCTGAGCTTTAAGCAAATTTCAAGTTACTAGGAGCAAATTCTCCAGGCACCTTTTCCAATCAAGTTTTAAATTTCCTAAATTATCTGACTTTCACCCTTTAGTGCAAGAACTACTTCACAGTTTGGTAAGTCACCACGAATAACTTTTTCTCATGCTTGGAGAAATAAGCATTTCCATTCTACCTCAAAGAACGAGGAACAATCTTCCTATTAAACACACAGAGCCATAGCTACAAGACTTACCGTCACTGTCCCCTCACTCACAGGTTCGTGGAGTATGGGACTGCCACACAGCCACCACTGCTTCCCCAGGGGCCAATGAGTCAGCATGCCTTTCCTCAAAACCCTAACTACAGCCAGAGAGAAAACGAAGGCCAGTAGCACAGACCGTGTAAAGCAAAGACCGAAAAACAGGCAGAGAGAGAGATTTTGCATCCAATCTCCTCTAGCATGCTGCCAAGGACATTGTTATCCAAATAAATCACCAAGATATCATTCTATTTTAACTTCTCTCTGTCTTCTCTCCCATGTCCTTTTTTTTTTTTAAAAAAAAGGCTCTCAAAATGCTGTTTTAATTTATATTTTCAAGAGGACATTACCTCACCATACAATACGAATGCGCTATTATTGGTGACTACATATCAAGCACTTTTAGAAACAGACTTCTAAAATGCAGGTGTGTCCATTATAGAGGGATCAGTCATTTGTCCTGGCAGTGTTAACACTTTCAATTTTTCACCCTCTCCAGTTAGAAAAAAGTTTCACCCTATACGCCTAAAAATAATGGTCATACACCTGCGTCCCAGGCCTAAATGAACACTGTGATAGATGAGCTGCTGTCACAATGTGAAAAGAGGATGGGGTTATCTGATTGGTAGAACTAGGAAGCAATTTGACCTTAGTAGATTTCAGTTAATTTCACTGGAACAAGTATTTATTGAGTCTGACTGCCCTGGACACTCTGATAGGCTCTTTCACACATGTCATCATTTTTCAGGCCCAACATGGCACAATGAAGGAGATATCATTTATCCCACTCTTATGGAATAAAGCCAAGATTCAGAAATGTTAAATAATTTGCCCAAATGGAAGAGTTGGAATTTAAACTCACAACTTCTGATGTCATGTATGAAATTTCACCATAAGGTAAATTCCGATGTCTTGTCACATGTGAAAGACAAAAATATATTTCCTGGATATTCAAAAAGTATCATACCTGACCTTTACTCTATAGAAGCATTCTTTTAATTGGGAACTTACCGCACAGCCCAACACACATCAAGATCCCAAAGTGGTCTTTCTTCTCTACTATGAGTAGTTATTTCTACCTTAATACATTTTTCCAGTCTTTAAGCATAGTCACCTTGAAGTACTCTTTGATTCTTAGCTTCTGTTCCATCTTTACCAATCTATCAAATCTATTTATTTTTCTTTAAAATGGGCATTTAAACAATATTGTCTTCCAATACACAAATATGGATCGTCTTTCCATTTATTTGCATCCTCTTTAATTTCTTCCAACCAAAGAAGACATACAAATGGCCAAGTACATGAAAAGATGCTCAGCATCACTAGTCATCATGGAAATGTAAATCAAAACCACAGTGAGATATCACCTCACACCTGTTAGAATGCATATTACCAAAAAAGTAAAGATAACAAGTGTTGGCAAAGATGTGGAGAAATTGGAACCTGGTACACTGTTGTTTGTAATGTAAAATGATATAGCCACTATAGAAAACAATATGGAGGTTCCTCAAAAAATTAAAAATAGAACTACCTTATGATCCGGAAATCCCACTTCTGGGTATATGGATATTCAAAACAATTAAAAATAGGATCTCAAAAATATTTGCATTCCCAGCTTTATGCAGTATTATTTACAATAGCTAACAGGTGGAAACGGAGGGCTGGGTCACTTTCAAATCTGACTGCACATCTGATTCCACTTATCACTACCATTCTATCCTCTTACTTGCTTTTCCTGACCCAGCATAATCAGACCTCTACAGTATCTACGGCCCGCTTTCTCTCTGTTACTTCCATTCATATCCTTCTCAGTTAGAAAAGTTTTAACCATCTCTTCCTCAGTTAAGATCCAGGTACAGGTATCTTCGTTCACATTCTTCTTCCTTTCTTTTCCCATTCTAACCATATAAATGCTGTCCATTTAAAAAACTTCAGCTTAAATCCTAAGTTTTCTATAAGTACATTAATTTGCACTGTTTTCCCCATTTTCTGTCATCATGCTGTATTTAAAAGTTACTGCCAGTCATTTTAAGATAATACTGTTTGCTTTTTCTTGTTGTTGTATATATGAGCATATTATTTATCTCTTCAATTAAACTATAAATTTCTTAATAGCCAGAAGAATATAATATATTTTGGGGGATCCCCTCAGCTCTGGACAATATGTGTTGATGGAATAATTCAATAAAGTCACAAATCATCAACCCAAAGCTGAAGTCGGTCACTTTGTTAGAAGAAAGCATTTTTCATTCATTAAGAGTCTTGGTAAAAATAAATGATTAAGAAAATGACAATACTGGATTTCATTAACCAATGTCACCATAAAAAAAATTAATAAAAAAAAAGAAAGAAAATGGCAAGATGGTAGCCTATACCATCTACAAGGAAAAAGTGAAATTTAGAGAATGATAAAGAAAAAATAAAAGGAAAAGTTTATTTTTATGCCCACTTCCTCAAAACATATTTCAACTAAGAAGTCAGCCAGCTCTTTATTTTTTTCTAGGAAGGTCAGATGATATGTAAAGTAAAACCAATTAATCATGATTTGCTGAAGACACATAATGCCATAGAGAATACTTTAAACTGAAGAAAATAAGGTCAGATCCTTATCAAGTGTGTAAAATACTGAAAGGTAGATCGTTGAAGGGAAAGCTGAAAGCAAACACAAAAATCTTTACAATTTCTCTATCCATCTTTACTAATTACATTTTAAAGTGAAGACCAAAAGATAAAATGAGATCTTTATTTTAAAAATCATTATATCTCTACCGTATTGTTATGGAAAACTTCAAACACATACCAAAAAAGGAGGGTGATGAAACAAACCATATGTTCCTCTCCTTCACTCAGGTTACCAACTCATGGCCACTCCTGTGTCATCCTACCTCTCCACCCAGATCATTTCTAAGAAAATCTTGACATTTTATCATTTTAAATAAGTATTTCAGTATGCAGCTCTAAATGACAAACACTTCCCTTACCAAAAAATTGCAATTTTTTCATTAAACTCACATATAAGCACACACAAAAACATTTTCTTAATACCATCAAATAGCCAATGTTCATATTTTCCAAATTATGTTATGATTTTTAACATTTTGTGTACTTGAGTCAAGATCAGAACAAGGCCCATACTTGACTCGATGAATATGTCACTTGTATATAGATTCCTAACTCCATTTTGTGTTAGTTGTTTTTCCCTTGAAATTGTTTCCTTGCAATAACTTACACGTACCCTATAAGTTTCCCAATGTGTGTAGTGCATTTTACTGATTTCATTCCCCGTGGTATCATTTAACATGTTCCCATGGCTTTTCTATTTCCTCTAACTTGACAGATCTAGGCACTTAAATGTTTCAAGTTAGTTTTGTTTTGGGGGATTTGGGAGGGATTTTTTGTTGTTGTTTTTGTTTTCGTGTGTGTAAAACTGCTTTATAGGTGGTGTTATTACTTCCAAAAGTAGCTACTTACTGACTTACTATCTGTTTATTTTTTTGTAATGTTAGCAGCCATTGATGAACAATGCCAGGATCAATGAATTCCTTAAGGGCTAGAAAATGATGATTTATTAATTTTATCATTCTCTACTTGTTAGTTGGAATATTTTTAGAAAGAGAAATTTCCCATTACCAATTACACCAAAGTCACAGTTTATTTAGCAAAGCTTAGATAGTCAATTCTTTCCACTTGTTTAGCAATTTGCTAAATTAAAAAATGTTTCCCTAGTATTGCCAGTTATGATCAAAGAGATTTTTAAAGTATCATTATGAACTCATGGATTTAAATATATTTAATGTATTTCAAGCTATTCTAGTTATTATCCGTATTGTCTCAATTTTGGTGAGTGGGAACTTGTTCAAGTTGGCTTTTGCAACCTTTTGAAAGGATTCTAGTAGGTCTTTGAGAACCTCCTTCTTTTCCAAAATAGGATATTCTAGGCACATCTTGTATATTCCTACCTCCAGACCTAGAAGGATCCATTTCTCTAGTGAGAACACACATACACACACACATTGTTAATATATATCTTATATGTTATAAATATATAATTGCATATATTATAAATTTATATATCTTATACATTATAAATACATAAAAATATTTTATAAGTCTAAAATACTTTACACACATATTTAGACATCGAGTACTTTATAAGAATAAAGTTTAAGTGAAAAATATATATAATATATAACAAAAATTTATAATATATAAAGATATATCTATATATCTTTTAATGACAAAAAATCATCGTGAGATCATACTGATATTTATTCAAATTCCAGAATACACGGTTTTAGCTTATCCTCATCAATCTTAAATGCACAGCTTTTTTATTCCATACCAAACACATTGAGCCTAAGTCTTATCAAGTTTGTTTTATCGTACATCACACACAAATGGCTTAAGCATAGCAATGCTAATGCTACCACCAAAAATGTGATTACTGAAAATATAACTGTACAATCAAATTACTGTGATCTATCTGTACAATTCAAATTACTGTGAATTATTTGGAATAATTCCTATCTTTGTGGTTGTTGTATTACCTGGATATATATCTATATTCGTTTATCTTGTATTGCATTCCACTTTTTGAGGATCATTTTTTAAATTTTAATTATAATTAATTTAAACATTTATATACATATATACTTATAAAACAAAGTATATTCAAAACAGTATCACTTCTACTCCTTATCCCTTCTAAACTAATTTCTCCTTCCTCTTACAGAAAAACTTCTATTTTAATACTATAACCATCCTATGTAATAGTAGCATACATAAAAACATAGTTTTATCCACTTTTGTTCTTTTCATTTATACCAGAGCCTACTCCAGAGTACTATACAGTTATGCTGCCTAAAATAATAGCATCAGACACATATGACCAATTAAATTTAAATTAATTAAATTTAAATAAATAAAAATTTTATTTTCTCAGTCTTATTTGTCTAAATCTGATCTAGCTACTGCTATTACAGAATAACCAACTTGCCAAAACAAAGACTAATGCTGAAGTCCTCTGATACGATACCATCCTGTGAAGCAATCAAATAATTAATCTCAGCCACATGATGGCAAGTTGGTTAGATTTAACCCCTTTCTCTCTAGAAAGACAAAATTTATTCTGGCCAAGATTGATAGGTGCTCTGCATATGGTTTTACCTTTTTTTCCCATAGTTCCTCAACCATTTGAAGACTTACACAGCTGCTGACATAGGATCCTGTTAAACTATATTCAGACCAAAACACCTGATTTCCAACCAGATAAGGGTACCTGTGCACAGCAATGATGAGCTCCAATGTGGCTTACCTCATACAACAGCGTCCAGAAGCCACTGCCTGATAGGCCAGTAGAATGACTTTTGAAGGCATAGTTGAGGTACCAGCATAGAGATAATACCCTGTAAGAAGACAGTGCAATCCTTTAAAATGAGGTTCATCTTAAATTAATGGTCATTATATGACAGTATGTCTGCCATAGATGGAAAACTTAAGTCTGAGAATCAAGGTGGTAGAAATAGGAGTGACTATGTTCACTATCATTCATGGTGACTCACTTGAAGATTTTGTGCTTCACATCCCCACAATTCTTGGTTCTGTGAATCTAGAGCTCCAACTATTGCCTGGCCAGATTGGATTCCTACTGCCAGGAGACCAATTGTCAAATAAAGTGTTTCCACACTGGCAGGGTTGAGTGACCATGATCATCATGGAGATGTTGGGTTACTATTGAATAAAGTGGCGGGTGAAGAGAGAAATACATTTGACACTCTGGTGATATACTGGGCATCTCTTTAAACATGCATGCAGAATTTTAGTTGTAAATGGATAAGCATGGTAACCACGGGCTGACAAGGGCATAATCACCGAAAGCTCAGATATGAAGGTCTGGGTTATTTATCCTAGCAGGCAAGCCATCTACATCATCAGAAGTGCTAGATGAGAATGATGGGAATCTAGAATAAGAGTCAGAGAAAGAGATGATAAATGTCAACAACTTCCTTGGAGACAACTGCCACAGTGGTGTTGGAGGAAGCCATTGAGAGGACATGACTACTGGTTGACCCCCAGGCAGGACCCAAGCAACTAGAGGTTTCTTAACCCTTCCATCCTTGAACTATATGACCTGCCCACTGTTTCTGCACAAGTGCCACTTCAAAACTGCAGCCTTGTAAGAGCTATGTGTTGTTGAAACCATCTGGACTGTACATGTGACCGAACCCCACTAAGGCCTCCATATAAACACTTAAGATTCTAGTGGGTGAGTGCACAGACCTCATCTTGTAATTGCCCAAGACAAGCCTAATATGTAAGTTGCCTTGCTTATTAAAAACTGCCACCTATCAATCTGAAGTGGTCTGCCTCTTTTGGGGGTCTCTCCTTGTCCTCTATGTGTAGGACCATTTTTAAATTTCACCCAGAGGACTCCCAAGGTTGTACACCAACAAGTAAACATTACATTTATCATACTAACTTTCCTCTTGTAAAGTTCCCAGAATTTGAGGCTAGGAAAATCTTAGAGAAGCCATTGGTGAACAGAGAAAACAATGAGAGAAGTGAGTAGATTTTCGGCGGTGCAAAGTGTGCGGGCTCTATAGATATTATTGGCATGCTGGTAAGATTCCATTTATTAGGCAGCGTAACCATTTTCCAGATGCTGTAAGTGTTGGCTTTCAATGGCTCACACCTCTGGCTTCCTGCAGAGGATTGCCCTAGGCTGCTGGGAGCCACCTTGCCCAGAAATGCCTTGGAATTTATGTACTATGCCCAAGAGTTGGTCTATTGCCAATGATTACAGTACTATAGCTGCGCTCCTTTGCCTCCATCTGGGTGAGATAACTTCTCTGTGGTGAATTCATGCTCCGAAGTACTCCATAGAAGCAGACTAAAGTATGACTTCCCCTGAAACTCTATCTTTGCATGGTTCCCCGCTCCCTCCTCCCCCGCCACCAGCACTGTTCTGTCTGCCTTCCTTATTCTCTTCATGTTTTCCTGAGTAAATCCTCGATCACTTGAAACAAAAATTCCACACCTTAGAAACCATTATTTGTAGTGGTCTTGGTATTACTCTTCTGAGTCTATTGTATTTCTATGTGTCCAGGTACACATGCAGTTGTATAGGTAGTGAGATGGAGCCAGTGAATAATTTTGTGTTATTTACATTCTACAATTCCCAGTGTCATTGGAAAGGAGATTCTTGAAGTAGGGGAAGTAAATACAGACGTAAGTAGAGGAGATTAAAAAAAAAAGCTCTTTATAACTAAATTTTAACTTTCTTAAAACATTGAATATATATTATATATTCAATTATATATATATATATATATATATATATATATATATATATATATATATATATATATCTCCTACCTCTTTCTATTGAAAATACCTAGAAATTATGACAGATCCAGTGACAAAGTGCTCGGATTGTCTTGAAAACACGATAGTAACCAAGGCTCCTTGACATTATGACTGATTCAAAGTCCCCAGCAGGAAATATACAAGATGAGCCTGAAACATCTTTTTATAACAAATGGCAATGCAGATATCAAACACCACTAGGAGCCAACTTAAAGAGGCCTGCACTGGCCAAAGATGGGGTAATTTTATAAGAATAACAACTGTAATAAATTGAAAAACACCAAATATGCTTAAATCTTTGAGTTAAAAATAAGACTATAGCAAAAAAACAAAGAGAAATGACAACAAACCAAACTAATTGATTGCTGGTAGAATTCAGTTTAGTTAAGGATAGCAGAAATAATCAGATCTCTTGAAATAGATCATAGTTTTTGCAAAGCTAGAAATGTTCTATCACAAATTACTGAGCCAATTTCTTAGCAATTTTTAGGAGATTTTTTAAAAATTTCTAAAATTATATAACTCGATTAGGTAAAAAACAAAATCAAATGCAAGCACATTGTGAATTTATAACGCATCTAATTAAATACTTTTGATTTGATGTCTACATCAACCGTATTTTAATATTTAAGGATACGAAATATAATTTTTGAATAAGACTATTAGAATAATCTTGGAAACAGTAAGCCAATATTCCACCTTACAGATCGAGTACCTGAGGCCTTTCTATCTGTTTCAAAGACATTTCCCACACAACTATGGCAGGAAGCCTCTCCCAGATTGCTGAATGCTGGCTCTGAAGGGCACTGCAGCTGGGAAGTTCGCTCCTCTCTTTTTCCAACATGGCAGATCTGCTTTTATTATCACTGCTACGTGCTGAGCTCCTGACCAAGCCTTTGGGTGCATTGGGAGAACATTTATTTTCCTTTTGCTTCATGAATTGATAGGCTTTTCTTTAGCAATGACTTTAATGGCTCATATTCTTTACAATGAGGAAGTTCCGGTGGTGGAATGCGGTTGCACAAACTCTAGATCGAACCTGTTTGCAGCTGTACGGAGGAAGAGAAGGAACCGGCTAAACAGAGAGGAAGTAGTCGAGGGGCTTCATCATGGAAGCAGTCTTGGAAAAAGCTGCCACAAGAGCTGCCAGAGTGTTCTGGAGATGGCTGTGGTCAAGACAGGCCAGGAGTAAAAAGACTGATCTTGGGTTAAAAGTCCAGATGATTCACCGTGACACCATAAACGAATCTGTTGGATGAATGAGCATGAGAGCATTCCAGGCAGGACAGGAGCAGGCATGGAAAGTTGGAACACGCCAAAGAACTCTCCCCAGCCAAGGCAAAAACGCTTATGGAATTAAGCTGATAAATGGCCCTTATTCTCATACATAAAATTAAGTGAGCTAATAATGAGAAAGCCCCTTATAATCTCAAAGGAGTTAGGCAAATCTTAAATAATTCATAACAGAAAAGAAATCAAGCAATTAGCTTTTCTTAAGAGATCACAGTGTTTTCTATAAGATGACTATTGTCGGCGAGATTCCTATTAGAGCGAAGGGTATGATTCTTAATCTCAAAATAAATGTGGAAAAATGTTCACCAAAGAAAACAGTTGATTAGGCTAGATGCAACTATAGGAGTGTTTAAATTCTTTGATTGCTCTGGAGCTTTCTGTTGCTCAGTTTCCTCATATATAAAATGATATATCATAGACATCTCCTAAGACTGTCGTCAGAGTCAAAACAAGTACTGTATAAACAACAGACTCCTCTACTGTCCCACGACACTTCCCTTCTGCTAAGGTGGCAGAGTCGAATAGTTGCAACAGAGACATGCGGTCTGCAAAGCCTAAAATGTTTACTATCTGGCCCTTTACAGAAGAAAGTTTGTTGACCCCAATCTAAATCAATAATACTAAGTACATGCACTTCAGGGACTCAGCCAGCACCTAAAATTCCTAACGCTGCTTTCTATCTAATCTTAGCAAGAATATCGGGCTAAAAACTGAATGAAAGCTTACTGTGTTAACTCAGAGCCTGTATTCTCTTGGAGACCACCATTAGTATCTGAAATGAGTAATCTCAGGGATGTGACATGTTCTCCATGTCCTCAGGCCCTCCAGGCCGTAGTACATAAGAAGTTAGAGATCAGAGACCTGCTTCGCTTGATTACTTTGCTTCATTTTATCACGACAATTCCTTACAGAACTATAATTTGAAAAGTTGACCTCAGTCCCAAGAAGAGCAATTCTGAAGAACTGATGTTCATGTACTTGTCCATTACGTTATGAAATATTCTTTGGGGAATCTATGTTAAAAGGGCATTTTAATCGATTCTACCTCCACTATGACAATGAGACCATATTAGCACCTCAGAAAGTATGGATTGGATTTCCACTTGTAATAATATGATCTTGCATTCACTATTACAGACAATTTAGTTTTTTCTGGGAAGAGCTCATACTTTTATTTTTAGCACAATGAGGACTATGTTATTCTTCACACTTCTCTGTTTGATTCAGGCCTATGGAGAGACAGAAGGATGAATGGCTTGGAAGCAGTGAGCTAGCTGGACCTGAGGCTTCTCCTCCCTTCAGAAATTTGAATGAAATCTTTGAAAGCTTATCAGGTGCTGGCCCCTGGCAAACTGATTTTTCTCTACCTATGAAACTACTCTTAGATTCACCTAATAAAGAGACAGCCCAATAATGAGGCAGGTCCGATGCCTGGAGCAAAGTGCCATGGGATGAGCCACCCACATGTACCATTGTCCAGGATTCAGAGACCACAGGGGACCCGCCGACCCTTCTGCCCATGAGTTACAGCCAGCACCTGGTGACACTGCTTGCTCTCTCGAGACCTTTTCTATGAAACTTGGAGCTAAATTCTGTGGTGAAAGGCCCCAGGGTTTATGATGTCATTTCAGTATGTGTCATGGTTCTTGTTTTTGCTTTTTTAAAATTATTAATTTAATGGTCCTATTATGTCTCTTATTATAAGCCAGTTCAAATCTTTTTGGAAAGTAGAGTATAAATAATAAATAAGTGAATAAATAAATCCCTTTTCTTTGCCCAGCATGTGCTATGCAATTTGGAGGACATGAAAAAACATAATCACTGCTCTCCAGGAGGTTCCAATATCAATTGCAGGATGAGAAATACACTTGTTAAACAACTAGAGAATATTTTAAGACTATTTATTATTTTTACTGCTCCATTGTCTGACACAGACTGTTACCTATTATAGAGATTCAAAAAAAGGTAGGTTCAATATAAACAGAATTGATCAGAGAAAGCTTCATAAACAGGATGAAATACATTCCATGTGAGGTCCCTTCTCTAGCTCAACGTTCCCCAGCCAGTGTGCCAAGCATATATTGATCCCCTCTGCCCCCCAGGGTAGCTGGGCAGGCATAAGGCAGCAAGAGCAGCATCTGGCTGGGAGTGGCCTGCTCCAAGCTTCCAACTGCCCTCAGTTTTCCCTAGTGGGTCACATAAACATTATCGTTTTCTTTCTGTGAAAAGCAGTCTCACTATTGGGTCTAGGGAAAATGGAGCAATTTTACTATATTAATTTCAGCTTCTCATATCTGATTACATTCAGTAAAATTCCCCTTAAACAAAATCTAGCAAATCTGAATCTTTCTGGCCGAACCGTTGGCTTTGCAAACAGTTTCCGGAAATTTAGTCTCATAAAATCAGTCACTGTGCCTGCTCGCTGGAAGCAGTTTGGGGTAACTAAATATTTCATTAGTTCATTCCTGTGGGTATTCGGTAGTTACGTGTTAGCTGATTGTTGCTTCTATAAAACATAATCTCTTTCTTTCCTACTACTATGTAGGTTAGCTTACTTTCCATCATAGTTGACATGAATACACACACACACACACACACACACACACACACACACATGTATATATATATATATAATCTGCATGTATGTGTGTCTCAGAATAACACATTATATCACTAAAAGGAAGAAAATACACTTTGGTTTATTATCATCAGGCTTCCACCTTTACATTTGCCAGCTCGGCCAATATTTCAATTCTTTCAGTGAACGGATTTCTAATGATTTTCCTAACCCAAATAGTATCCTTACGTTAAAAAACTAAAAGGAAGTGAGAACCCAAATAAACAGAAAACTTCCAAATATTCATGGTTGGCAATGTTAAGTAAGAATCTACAGATATATTCACTGTACTGTACACCTGAAACTCATATAAAATAATACTAGATGTCAACTGTAATTGAAAAACATTTTTTAAAAAGGAATCTACAGATATAAACATGAAGTAATAATTGACAACAATTCACAGAAAAGAAAATAGAGAAATAAAGAAAAGGAAATGAAAAATATATATAAATGTTACAACAATGTTCTCGGTACAACAATGTTCTCGACTTTGAAATAGCATTCTAGACTATCATGCACCCCTATGGGCTTGTGCCAAAGACCCTTCAAGAGAACCCAGAAGTAGTTTTCAGGCAAAGGTGGCTGGCTAAGCAATCTTATGCTCTCCTGTGAATGCTTCTGCAGTTCATGCCAAACACAGATACAGAAGTGGTTTTGTTTCTTTCTTTATTTTAATATGCATTTTCCATATTTATTTTAAAACCCCACATAATATTCTAAAACTAACTCCAACTTCCTATAAGTGAATTTTTTAATATCCATAAAAAACACTCACTCCTGATTTTCTGATGTTGTAGGTTTTTTATGCTGACGAGCATTGTCAGAAGCCTAGATGAGGCATTGTCGACCTTCTTCTGTAAAGGACCAGGTCATAAATCTTCAGGCTCTGTGGCCTATCCCTTCTGTGCTGCAGCTACTCAGCTTTGCTGTTACAGGGGAAAGCAGCCATAGACAATACATTAACAAATAGACGTGTCTGTGTTCCAATAAAACTTGATTTATGGACACTGACATTTGAATTTCACATAATTTTCACATGTCACAAAATATTATTCTATTTTTTTCAACCATTTTAAAAATGTAAGAAAAATTCTTATGTGTGGGCTGTACAAAAAAACAGCTGTTTGGGACCTGCTAGATGTAGTTTGCTGACCCTTGGCCTGAATCATTGGTTTGCAATTTCAGACTTATAAACTCTGTGTGGGCAGGTGGGAGAGGGGACTTTTGAGCACAGAGTTATTACCAAGAACCATCAAATGAAGCATTGTCTCTAGACTAAATAAATAATCTGTCTCATGTACATGCTGTTTTTCAAATGTATGTAGATATAATTGAAATTAGTAAAATACAACCATAGTACCTTCAAGAGGTTTAACAAAGTAGTACAAGAGAGAGTCAAACAGATTTTAATCCACTATTCCTAAAGACTCGTTTTGTTTTGAGTCTGTACACTCAGCATATGCAGTCTTTAGAACAAAATTAGGCACAATTAGAAGAATAGAATGAATGGAAGGAAGGAAGGAAGGAAGGAAGGAAGGAAGGAAGGAAGGAAGGAAGGATGGAAGGAAGGAAGGAAGGAAGGAAGGAAGGAAAGAAGGAAGGAAGGAAGGAAGGATGGATGAGGTAGTGAGAGAGGGAATGACAGAAGGAGAGAGAAAGATCTGAACAAGGCAAACCAATACAAGACACGAAGAGCATGCTCTTCTTGGGAAAAAGATACCAAACAATTAAGAGAGAGAGAAACGGGTCTTGTTTTCAGCAAAGCTCTCACGTGTCTACAGTGATGATCCCTATTTTCAGGACACATAAAACCATAACATTAAAGACTAGGTATTAGAGTCACAAATGTCATTAATTTCACAAGTACAAGTTTAAACCTACGTCGCTTAAATGCAAAATCTCGAAGGTGTCAGGAATACCAGCTTTTATGTCAAATGTAGACTTTTAAGTTTGGGGAGAAAAAGGTAACCAACAAAAAGGACTCGGGGTGCTGGAAAGGCTGTAATTATGTTAATAATGTGATGATAATAAATTAAACAGTAGTAATAGGAGTAAGAACTAACACTTATAAAAGTCTACTTTGGCATCTCATTGAATGGATGCAGTCACTTTGGCAAGTTGACAGAGGAGAGCACATCTGGATGCTTGAGAACATAAAAAAACATGATATTTACAAAGAAATCTAACTACAGATATGTTTGATTATGGCCACTGCAATTTATTATGTAACTGAACTCTTAGTCAAAAAAAAAAAAAAAAAAATTCTGAACTTCAGCTATGCTCAAATTTAAATATTAACCAAAATACAATAACATATGAATTTACCATATATAGTTTAAGTGTTACTACATAATCAGAACCTAATAACTTAATATTTAAGATATGTCAATATAATTTGTACTAATTTTATGGTTTCTATATATTGAAAAGGGTATGCTTGTATGTCTGTGTGCATGTGTGTTGCTGTTTTAATCTTTCAAGCCAATCTTTCTAGAGAAGAGGTGTGACAAATGTAATTCTCCATGAAGAATCAAAGAGGGTTTGAACACAAACAATACTTTAAGACACTCAGCTCCATAAACTTAATTCTACACCTTCTATTAAAATCCCTTTGAATATAGCAGTCCTCCTTATTCATGGGGGATACATTCCAAGACCCCCAGTGGAGGCCTGAAACCATAGATAGTACTGAACCCTATATATGTTATGTTTTTTTTTCTTACACATACATAACTATGATAAAGTTTAGTTTATAAAATAGGCACAGTGAGGGAATAAGAACAATTGATAATAAAATAGAACAATTATAACAACAAACCGTAATAAAAATTACGTGAATTGTGGTCTCTCTCGAAATGTCTTAACTGTACTGTACTCACCCTTCTTTCTGTGATGATGTGAAATGGTACAATGCCTGCGTGATGAGCTGCAGTAAGGGGAATGACATAGGCCTTGTGACGTATCGCCAGGCTACTGTAAGGGTTACTTGAACACGAGCTCTGTGACACCAAGACGGTTGGTGTGAAAACCGAGGGGGCTACTAAGTGACTACCAGGTGGGGATGTCTACAGAGTGGACGCGCTGGACAAAGGGACAGGTCACATCCTGGGAGGCTCAGAGCACGACGGTGCTCGATGCATCCCATTACTGTGCAATTTAAGAATTAGAAATTGTTTATTTCTGGAATTTTTTATTTAATATTTTCCTATAGCAGTTGATCCTGGGTAACTAAAATCACAGAAAGCGAAACCGTAGATAAGGGGGCTACTATAGAAGGCTCTGGAAGCTCGTGGAGGAGAGGATGAATTTCTGATTGAAGCAATTTACCCTAAGACATGCTGGAGAGGTGGGAGGAAAGTTTCCACGTTATTTATAAATGATGTTTACAGACTGCTGATATTAACAGGGAAATAATATGGATTTTTAACCCTTTCTTTAGAATATTCTGTTTAAAATTAGTACGGATAATAGGTACGTTTTTAATAAATATATGTATTTATTCTTTCTCCTTCCCTATCCTTGTCCCTTTTCTGTGAAAGTGTTTACCGACTGCAGCAAAGACTACTAGTTGTCTCCTCAATATCCATTCTTTTTAAATAGACGGTTCAGCTGGTGATATAGTCACACAACTGAAGACAATATTTCCCAGCCTTCTTCACTGACAGATGTGACCATGTAACTGGGTTCTGGCCAAAAAAAGCCCATGAGTGAAAATGACTGCAATTTCTGGCTTTCATCTCCCAAAAGAATAGAGCATGCTCCCTCCTCCTTTGCTTCTTCCAATATGTTCCCTTTCATTGAAGGCCGTGTGATGGCAGAAGCTGGAGCAGCTGCCTTACTTCCCCACTTCCATCCCCGATACTGTACTTTATATTTTTTCCTAGAGCATAAATGGCCTTCTAAGAACATAATACGTATTAGTTACTATAGTCACTGTTCTCACTCTTCTGCAGAAAAGGCAGAGTTTTGTTTTGTTTTTCTATTTTCTTTCCCCAACACATCAAATACCTCAAGATACATTTAAAAATTAAATAAATAATTGTTGAATGAATTGATATTTATATAAACAGAATCAGGAGAGCTTGGGAAATTAGAAATTTATAAGCGATACTCTTGGAATCTCTGGCAGCAACATATGGTTTGGATAACTACCTCCAAATAAATCGATTTAGAGCTTTGCATAAATACTCTCTGTTAGTATGCCTACTATTTAATATCTCTTCTTCTTGAATTTTTATTTGCTTGTTTGTTCTATATTAAGGTAGTTAAGAAAGAAGGAGAAAAAGGGCATAAATCAGTTATAGAATATTTTTTCTTCCAATCAAGGCCCACAGGAAAAAGAAAACTGAGATTTCACACAAATAAAAATATTTTATTGTTGTTATCTTACTCTTCTTTGTCCCAGACATAGAAATATAAACTGTTACATTCTGGCTTTGAAAATTAAGCACAGAAACTTTAAACTTTTTTTAGTAAATACAATGAATAATGTATTTGCTTCAGTGTATTTTATGACTATTTTAGGGGATCTGAATGTGGACACAGAAGAAAAGGAAAAATGTGAAAAGAAATGGAAGAACAATGAGAGAGGAGAGTAGACATATATGTGGATTAGGTAAGCAAACAATGACATTGGAGGAAGACAAATTTATACACATATACATGGAGAAAACTATTTCTACTATCATATATATGTAGAAATATAAAATAGAAATATAAATCTAAATAACTATTTAATGAATATATAAATAAATGTGTGCATAAATATACATAAATTTAAATAAATTTAAAATATATAAATAAAATATAAAAGAAAAATAAAAACCTAAAAGAACAAGTAAAAAAGAAATACAAAATAAGTCCTCATTTATTTTAAACTGCTGCATAGTACTCCATAGTGTTGCGATTCTATCATTTCTTTAGTCATTGCATGATAGACAAGTACAGTGACACCCCTTCTGCATGCCTCCAAGCCTTTTCTACAGAAGTTTGCAGGAATTAGAGATACTGAGTCATAGAATATACCCAATTTTTAAAATTTTAGTAGATATTATGAAGTTGCTCTTCTCATTCCTACTGGAATGAGAACTTAAAAGCATTTGAAGACCAAGCACTAAACGCCTCCACTCTACACTTCATTACCCTTCTAAATAATGAAGACTATATAACAATTGGCTCCATCTTGCTGGGAAAAATTAAGTCAGGAGAAAATAACTGGCTTTATTCTGCCTTCTAGGATTAGAAACAAGTAGGTTTCGACCATTTATTGAAAAAATACATATATTTAGTGCCTATTATTGGCACTATTCTAATTATTGAGATCAAAATAATGAAGAAAACACAGTCCTCGCCTACAGGGTATTTGCATTCTAGTTAAAAAGGAGAGTCAATAAATGAATGACTGTAGACTACGATGTATGGTGGCCGTTATGGAGAAATAGAACCCTAGATAAGGAGGAAAAAGATGCTGGGGTGCAGGCTTGGTATTGTATGCAGGGCGGACAGGGAAGGCTTTTTTCACAAGGTGACTCTTAGATAAAGACCCGAAGCATGTGAGAGAGTAATCGGCATGGGTATCTGTGGGAATGGCGCTGCAGACAGCAGAAACAGCACAGAGCCAGTGCAACTAGAGGTGGGAATGAGGGGGAAGAGGTAGGAGAAGAGGTCAAGGGTCACAAGAGCCCAACTGATGTGGTCTTTGCATTTTACTCTGAGTTACACAGGCGATTTAGAGCAGAGGAATGACATGATCTACCTTTAAAAGCAGCTGTACTGAGAATCGAGAGTGAGGGAGAAAGGTAGAAGGAGAGACTCGGTGTCCCAACTATTGGAGTGATCCTGGCCAGGGGTGGTGATGGCTAGAATTGGGGAAGGGGGAGGGGTGCAGGGGGCAGGGTGGAAGTGGCTGGGTTCTTAATTCCAATTAAATTCTCTTTTTTACTTCTCTTCACATGCATAAGTTATTCATTATAAATTCACATAATATTTTCACACACACAAAAGACACATCAAAATATGTGCCATAAGCAATACGCAATGAAAAATGAACACGTGAACTAAATTTTCCATAGAGTACCTTGTTATTGTTGCCTTGGAGTAGACAGATGCAAAGCCAGGCAACAGGTAGACCTCAAAGACCAATCACTCCAATTTCTTAAAATCAAATCTAAGTTGTTTTCTGCCTGCAGAAGCTCAAGTAATAGCCCTTTTATTTCTTTATCAGACTTACTGAAAGATTTTTCCCCCCCTCTCGGCATGCAGCCAGGAGCAATATTTATGGGTAGTAGCTGTCAAATGGCAAAGTGGGGCTTTGGACAGTGATTTATTAATTCGATAGTGCCAGAGGTCCCATAAATAATGATCACAGGAACACAAATAAAATTTTAATTTTATTAGAAGGTTTGACCAGTATCAACACCTCCCCTGAGAAGAATTTACATTTATAGTTGAGTTCAATTACCCCTCTACAGGGCATTGCAAAAAGAGAAACTGTGCTGGTGGAGTGTGTGTGTGTGTGTGTGTGTGTGTGTGTGTGTGTGTGTGTGTGTGTGTGTGTGTGTTGGGTGTGTGTTTAAATAACCACCTTAAATACTAAAAATATTCCCAAAGTGACAAGATTTGTTTTTACTATCACAGTAAGCACATACTACTTTGAAAAGCAGTTTACCTTCAGTTAATTATAGTGATTTCATTTTTTTTTAAATGAAACGCTAAGTGGACATATTCTGAAGGATTGATATGCTTAATACACTGAGCCATCAAATGTTTAGATTCTTTTATTTTCAATCTACACAGTAATGCTGGAGGGGGAAAAAATAAAACAGGACTGTGCGCATTCAGCAGCTCTAGTGAAAGGCTTCTCCCTGCCTATTAATTTCTCAGGGTATGGCAAAGGCCTGTTTTTTTCCTGGACTACTTCCTCTGGCTCTTAATAAAAATGGCTAATATTTATCAAGTATGTATCATATGCCTGGCATTGTCCTAAGACATAACATAAATGAGCTCATTTGATTACCACAACCATTATGATTTACTCCATCTTAGATGAGAAAATTGCAGCCAGAAAGGCTGCATTCCTAAGGTCATTCCCATCACCGAAGGCAGAGCGTAACAGGCAGAGTGGCCACAGAGACCCCTTCGCTGTCACACAACACTCCCTCCCATCCACCTTTAGATTTCAACGACATTCTTGCAAACTATAGCCTTCCATCCTCTATGGTCTCATACGTTCTGTTCGACTTTACCCTTCACCTTTCAGACTCACTGATAGCATCCTTCTGTATTTACTTTATCAGGATGTCATTCAATTTATTTCATTTTTTGAACCGTGATAATTTATTTGTAAGAAAAAATAATAAAACTCAGCATGTTACTGACAAGGAGCTATAGACCTTGAAAGGGCTTCATCTTCCTGTTTGTGATACCATCTAATCTGATCTGATCTGGCAACTTCTATCAGAAGTGATAGAGCACAACCAATCTCATTTTTTTCCAATGGCCCATCCAACAGAAATAAAAATGTAAATCATTTGTTATATGTGAATATACACATAAATATAGCTTTCCAACCCCCCACTGCCACTCCAGCCGTCCCTTTTACCAGGATGACAGCTGTTAAGCTTTCTCCATAGTGTGCAATATTCATTTTCATCAGGTCTATTTCTCTCTGAACTTATCTTTTATGGACGAAGACCTAATTACCCTTAGATCCTGTTATTCTCTTGTCTTGTCTATGTCAGCTGCTCTAATGGACCCATGGTGACAGAAAAAAAGATAATTAAGATCACTGGAGGGAAGGGGAAATAAGTAGGAAGAGAAGTTGTGCAGCAGAGAAGCTGAAAGTCATACGTTGTAAGGGGATTAGTTTTTGGTGACCAGGACCTGCCGCTTAAAGCACTCGCATTTTTACTTCCTTGTGTGTTTCTTCTCAGTTCTCATCTACATTTTTTGGCCTAGGGAAAGGCATATGGACTAAGGAAGCTGGAAGACGTTTTAACAAAGACTGTGTCACTCCCTAGACGTCTGATCTTAAGCAACTTATTTAACATATTAGTCCCAGTTTCTTCATCCATAAAACGGAGATACATACACAAAAGAGTAAATTAAATTATACGTATAAAGGATCTAGGACAGAGAGTGGAACATATATAAATGTGCATACACGTGCTTAGGAGACATAAATGATGGATCCTCTTTCATGTTCATTCATATTCACCTGATATTTAATATAGATTTATAAGTATAATAACATATATATAAATTTGGACACATTGTCCAGAGAAAGATAACTTTTATTAAGAATGTATATATCCATAGACAGAAAGAAATGATTTGAAGGATTAGTTCACTTCTTGCTTAATAAAGAAAGATAAAAAATAAAGCCGTTCCGAAAATGCCATACTTAAAATGAGAAGTTCTAATATTATTTCAGAAGAATTTAATTAAGTTCTAATAATTAACCAACATAAATTAATACACATGGATGTCAAATCTAATTCTAGGCAAGTTAAAGGAGATAATATAAGCTCTAATAAAGTTTTCACATCCTGAATTGATTTTCAATAAAATAAGCTTTTAGCAAAACATATCTTTATTTGTGTTTCTCACTATTCATTCAGTGATATTTCTCTTTGGTAAGAAATTTTTCCAGAAATAATTCTAGTGAGTGCTAAAATGGACTGCAAGCTCTTCTTTGCTGCAGATATAAGCCCTATTATGCCAATACCTATTTTATTTGATTATTAAATGTCCTATAGGCACAGGATATTTAATACGTATGCCACATAAAAATGCAAGGTCCTCTTTTTATCTCAACCAAAACTGCCACCTTCTTTCCTTTTAGAAATAAAACATTTTCTTCACTAACACTTCTCGTACTAACCATGGGATGGTGGGCAAGTTACTCAACAACAAGCCACTCATATTCCTCATCTGCAAAACCAGACTGGATTCTTCCCTACTAGGGAGAGAAAAGGGTGAATTTCCATGGCCCTTCCCCGAAGGATTTGCAATCTGTTAGATAAATCTTCAAGGAAGCTAGGCTCCATCTATGGTTCACGGTCTTCCCCCCCGTGAAACAAGAAGTCATGTCCCAGAGCCTCGGCCCTCTCACTGACCATGTCTGGTCATCCCATAAACTGACAGCAAATGGGAATGTGGACATAACTTCCTTTCTCTACTCACTATGACCAGGAAAGAAAAGCAGTGCTCTTACCCCTCTCATGAACATCTTTGGTTTCTTGGCAAAACAGAGATCACAACACTTCTGACGTATAACTGCTGCCTCAGATGACTTTGACCCCAGTTTGAATAATCACCTTTGGGTTGCTTGATTCTCACAATGGACCAGCTTCCCCGGAGGATATCTGTTTTGTTTCTAGTTCTCTAATTTCAGCAGTTTGGGGAAGAGGGACGGCACTGACTCTTAGGCGGGAGGGTCTGCATTCTCATCTCTTACATCCTTGCAGTGTTTGCCTGCAGTTTTAATTTCACCTTCCTTATTTCTGAAGTTTATGATAACCTTGCTTTTCTTTTTAATTCTCTAGAATTCATTTCTTAACCCATTTCTAAAATGAAAGAGGAAAACTATCCTTTCATTTTCCAATCTTTATCTACTTCAAGCTCCAAAGTTGTATTTTAAAATAAAAAAGACTTGTTATTTTTCAATCACATAATGCAGAGTGGTTTTTAGTCACAGTTTTAGAGAATTTATCATTATTTTACTTTCCTTACTTCTGTCTTTGAAAGCCTCTAAATGTCCTTGCGACTTCATATGGACACAGGGTAAAGTAAAAACTGAAATATGAGCATCCTCTTGCTGATCTTGACTATCCAGAGGGAGCTTCCTTTGCGTGACACAAAAATCTTAATTCATAGAAAACTTCTATTTCTGAAAAAATATCGGTTCTAATAGCAGAACACAAATATCATGTAAATATTTGAGGAAGGAGGCTATATGATAAACGTTCCTCTAGTATATTTTTGTCAATTAACTTATTTAAAATTGGAATTAATGCAATTATAATGAAGACAAATACAATTATAATGAAGGAGCTTCAAAGGCAGAAAAATCAGGGCTACTTATTAATGTCACAGAAACCTGATTATGACTTCTATATTACCAAACTGAAAAAGAAATTGTTTTACAAATTTAATGGTAATCTAATACATCCATTGCATTTTTATAATTTTCTTTTTTAAAAGTCTGTTTTATCATTTTCCATTTCACACACACACACACACAACTCTACTAGTGTTCTTCGACATTCACTGCTTACTTTCCCTCATGAGTAACCACCCCTCAGGTCTTCGCATTGCATATGGCCCATCCTACTACTCTGCAAGCTCAAGATCTTAGAGACATGTTGAACTCTGAAATGGCTCATGTCTCCTCCAAAATAATCTGTTGGCAAAACACATATATACTTGCCATTAACATTCAATGTCATATATTAGCCAGGCTACAAGAGGTAACATTGACCTCTTTGTAGGAACACAAAACAGCACACAAACTTTCATGATTCTGACTGATCAATGGTCACTAAAGATTCAAACACTCAAGACTTGAGGCCGGAAGTGACATGCCCCAAAAGACCTTAGCACTTGTGGGGGTCTGGGAAACACAACACCTGAAAGCACAGCTGACTCACATTCCCCATCGCCAGTTCTCTGGATCTGCTGCCGTGGTCCTGCCGAGACCACGTTCCCCCAGGCTGCATGGTGGGGGCACCAACAGAGGTCCAGGATGCAGGCCCCAGGGACTCCTCTAATGGTTAGCTTTGGCTGTGGGCCTCCCCTTCAGCTAGAACAAACTTTCTTAAAACGGTGCCCCCGTCTGAGACTCTTCCTACCCAGCCCTCCTTTCTTCCCGCTCTCCTTCCACAGGTGTCAGACCCTGAATTACAGTCTGGAGGTTCTCAAGGCCTATGCCCACTGCCTCCTCCTTGTCCTTTACAGGCATTTCCTCAATAAATCTCTTGGATGGCTAATCCTGTCTTGGGTGCTTGCTTCTCAGAGGACAAAACTGATAAAGGTGGTTTTGGCATTTGAGGACTGGCCTGGCAAAGAAGACCCTCTCCTGAGTCATCTTTAGGCCATCGATGGCTCCTGATACAAAATAGCAGCCCAACTGCTGAAGGTTGCACTGGTCGTAACCTGGAAAAACATGCCATTGAAGGCGAAGGCTCTCGCTGGCGTGATCGATCATTTGAAAGATCGCTAGATTGCGTCGATGTCCCACAGAGGGGTCAGGAGAGACGAGGGCTGTTGTCACAACAGTTAAAGGCTAAGTGTGAGGGACAGAGCACCTCTTTGGTAGTTTACAGAGAGGTCTTCACCGCCTTTTTTCTCCTTATTCTATTTTTCTAATTGATTCTAATTTGTGAATTTGCTATTTTTTAATGCCTCTTTTAAATATCTTAAATACTTTAGAGCGAGACATAAATTAATATAGTAATTCATCTTCTCACAGGCCTAATATGAACGTTGGGGTGATCTTTTTAATGCAATTTCCAGTAATCAGGGGTGATACCCTTACTAGAAACATAGTCTGAGTTCAGTACTCTGTCTAAAGGAATCCTGGTGAAAAAAGAGACAACTTTCACAGAACCCTCGGGACTTCCTTAGCCAAAACGAGAAAATACAAAGTAGGATTGTCCTTCCTTACTTCTTTCCATCTTGTCTTCCTTCTTCCATTTCTCTGTTTCTTTACTCTTTATTTCTATCGACTTCTTCCAAAAATATTTCTAGCAGCTCCAATCCAGAACTAGTGAAGACTGAAATGGTGTCTCTTGAAACTTCTGTTAATTCAACTCAGTTCATAGAACTCTGTTCTTGGGATTACTTAAAAAATCTAAAATAAGACCCCGGAATCCCATGCTTTGTAACCCTCCTCTCTAGCTAGCCTCCTTGGAGTGCTTCTAGGCAGCCACAAGGACACAGCAGAACTAAGTCCAGTTGTCTACCACACTGTGACAGTGAGACATGAAAAAGATGATACCTTCCCTAGAGTAGACAAGTCAAAACAAGAAATAACAACAAAGATAACTACAAACTAATCCCAGTATAAGGTTATATATGGCTACATGTCAAGTTGCTCAGAGAGGAGGGAGATCAAGATGAGGATAGATTTGGACAATCGACTCCTATGAAGAAGGCTGGGAGTCCTGAAATTAATAGTATAATAGTATATTCCAAGAACTAGAGGTGCACAGGCCTGACTGGAGAAATAGTTTGACATTTGAGATGGTGGGAGATAACATTGTACAAAACTGGTCATATCCGATTTGAATTTATTTTATGGGCAAAAGAGAGCTACTGGGAGCTTTCACATTGGGATTACGCCTAATGGTGGGTTTTACAGAAAGGACTGGAGATAGTAAAGCTCTGAATTTCTCCTTGTGATCCAAGAGAGAAGCAGTGAGCATTTCAGCTTGGATGAAAACAGTGGAATAAGAGAGAAAAGACATATGAAGGGAGATTACAAAATAAGAATTGGCAGAATTTTCTCTCTCTCCCTCTCTTTTTTTTTTGCAAGTTACTTCTTTATGATCTCTTACCCTATGATCTTCAGATCATCTGCCCTCTCCCCTCATTTTTTTTTCCCCTTCCTGCAGAGGAAGAGATAAATTAGTTCCACATTCTTTTTCTATTAAATGTGCCAGCCTGAATTAAATTGAAATCAAAATCGAAGTCCAGGCTGCTCTTAAAATATAGAACAAACACATTCTTTAAAATCTGATTATAAAATAACATTTCAAATTGTAAACTTTTTAATCTTGCTCTTTTTTTCATTATAAAATTGGTTCCGCACTCCACAATATTTAAATTTTGGAAGTAATAGAACAAGGTAGCGCAAATAAAAAACAGTGCCTATTTTATTTTTCTAAGATTTAAAATATCAAGTTTCTGCCAAAACATTCTATAAGGAGATTTATATTTATACATAAATCACAAAGAGTTAAAAGAGTCATGTTCTAATAATGAAAATTAACTAAACTGTTGTACAAAATTTCAGTATCAACTTATAAAATACAGATGTGACATTTTGTTCTCAGAATCTCCAAGAGGCAGTTATACCTGAGACCAGCAAGGGGCCAGATCACAGTTATTAGTGCCTTTATCACTGATGCTATCCTCCTGCAAATTTACCTCAACACTACAGGTCTTTCACAAAGCCTCTAAACCTGACACTTCCTCTGACTCAGACAATTAATGCTTAATTTGCTCAGATGAAGGATGATTTCAAAGCACTTTACATAAATTACACAAAGATTATGAAGAAGATTTTTAAATGGAGAAACAAGAAGTTACTGTGTTAAATACTATAGGCAATTATAATACCATGGTGAGTGTTTGTGTATCTAAATAGAGCAAAGGTACAGTAAAAATATGGTATAAAAAGTTAAAAAATGGTATACCTGCATGAGCACTTACCATGAATGGAGCTCACAGGACTGAAAGTTGCTCTGAGTCAGTGAGTGAGTGGTGAGTGAATGTGAACGCCTAGGATGTTACTATAGATTTATAAACAAACTACGCTTAGGCTACGCTAAATTTATAAAATAACACAAGATTAAATCAAGCACAAGAGAAAATGATGCAATCAAGAGACATGGAAACACAAGAAATATGAGGCTGCTGCCAGCATAACACGGCGTACTGTTTTACAGCAAACTTGTTTAATAAATAGAAGAAGTATACTCTAAAATAATGATAAAAAGTACAGTATGGTAAATGCATAAACCGGTACCATAGTTGTTTTATTATAATTATCAAGTATTATGTACAGTACATAATAGTATATGCTATACTTTTACACAGCTGGCAGTGCGGTAAGTTTGTTTACACCGACATCACCACAAACACAAATTATCACCTGCAGATACCTGTAGTCAAGAGCCTGTAGGAGGCAAGATTCTGTATGATGAATTCTTTGCTGCCATACAACATTTTAGTAAAAATAAGGAGTGTAATTGGAATGGTTGGTTGCCTCCAAATGAGCTTAAGAACATGAGGAAAGAAAATCAGAATTTCAGGGCTTTAAATTTTTAGTTTATATTCAAGAGCTGAAAATAGCTGTTTTCCCTCAAAGAATCTCCTATATCCTATATCCTAACCTCTATGAGAATCTTGGTCTAGGGTCAAGTTTTCTAAACAGCAGACCCAAAGTGTAATCTGTGCATAACTAACTTACAACACAAATTGAATTTCTGATATTATATTGTCTCCTTTGTTAAAGTCAGGACATTAATTGGGAAGGAAAGGGATACTGAAAATTAAGATGGGAACTTAAGAGAAGATCACAGTGAGGCTGCATACCTTGAACCTTAAAACTCTAAGTTTGCCAAGCTTTCTTTGATGTTAGAAGTATTCATTGCATCCCTGCTAAGATAGTCTCTCATTGACTGAATAAACTGTGACGGCCTCCTTTGAGGCAGATGTCCTGCACGGAACTATGATCCTCCCTCTACCTCCCTTGACTTCTAGACTTATCCCTCAATAGGTCCTAAAGAATGAGGTTCAAAGTATGACTCACATAGAGATGCAACACATACCAAAGCATGGCATGATTTTGCCAATTTATATTGATAGAAGCTTGAGCAATACATGTGATAATATATCTTAAGAGTCTAGGATCAGGGTGGAAGGAATATAATGATGGATGAGGCCGAACTGATTAATGTAAGCTCACTAAGCGAAGCTTTCACATTCAATTAGTTGGCCTGTACAGAAGACAGATGGATCTTAGACAATGACAGTAGATTATCATAAACATTATCAAGTAATTGCAGCTGCTATTCAACTATTCCCTGGTATCTGCTATGCAGCTATTGATCTGGCAAATTTTATTTTTTGTATACCTGTTAATAAAGACCATCAGAAGTAGTTTGTTTTCAGCTGGCAAGGACAACAATATATTTTCACTGTCCTATTTCAGGGCTATATCAGCACTTATCACTATGTCATAATCTGCAGAGACCTTGATTGCCTTTCATTCCAATGGAATCTTGCTAGTCCATTACATTGATGAAACTGGGCTGACTGGGCCTGTTTAGCAGGAGGTAGTGACCACTCTACATACATTAGTAAGACACTTGCATGCCAGAGGATGGGAAGTACATCTCAAAAGAACTCAGAAGTTGGCCACATCAGTGAAATCTCTTCCAGGGTGAAGAACAGGTTGCTATATCTGGCTCATTCTAATGCCAAGAAGAAGGCACAATATCTAGTAGACTTCTTTGGATTCTGAAGGCCACATATAGTTCATTTGAGCAAGCTATTCTGACCCATTTACTGAGTGGCCTGAAAACTTCCATTTTTGAATGGGGCTCAGTATTAAAGAGGGAGCTACAACAGGTTCATACTTCCATAAAAGTTGTTCTACCATCCGAGTTATATGATCCAGCAGATTCGATGGCACTGGAAGTATCAGTGGCAGATAAGGATGCTGCATGAAGCCTTTGGAAGACTCTTATAAAGAAATACAGCTCAGGACTTTAGGGATTAAAACAAAGCCCCACCATTCTTTGCATATAACCATTTTTTTTTTGAGTAATAGATTTTTGGCTTATACTCGGGCTTTAATAGAGACTGATCACATGATTGTGAGCCACTAAGATACCATGTAATCTCAACTGCCAGTCATGAACATTGTCTGACTCACCAAGACACAAAGCTAAGCATGTACTCCATCAGAAAATGGAAGTACTATAGATGAAACTGCACTAGAGCAGGCACAGAAGGCATAAGTTATATAGGTCTTATTCCTACTATTTGTCTTCTTTCTCTCAACCTACACCTATGGCTCATATAAAGTTCCCTGTGACCAGCTAACCAAAGAAGCAAAAATCCCAGCCTTGGTTTATAGATAGATGGTCTTGCACAATACACAGGCATCACATGAAAGTGGATAGCTGTAACTGCCTTTCAACCCCATTCTAGAACGGTTCTGTCAGGCTGCAGTGAAGGGGAAACCCCGCCCCCCTCCCAGGGGGTAGAATTTTGAGCCGTGAATCTGGTCATTCATTTTTCCTAGAGTGAGGCAAAGCATGGGCTATGTTGCTAATGGTTTGGCTGGAATGTCAGGGACTTGGAAAAAACTCAGCTGGAAAACTGGTGACAGGGAGGTCTGAATGAGAAGTATGTAGATAGATCTCTATGAATGGGCACAGAATGTACAGATATTAGTGTCTCCATTGATGCTCGCCGAAGGACGACCCCAGAGGGGGAAAGTTTCGCAAATCAGGTGGCCTGGACGGCAGCTTCCTGTGAGCATCAGCTAGCTTCATCCTCTAGACCCCTCTCCTATTGTCCAATGGGCTCACGAACAAAGCAGCCACGATAGCAGGAATGGAGGCTACGCATGGACTCAGCAAAACGGATTTCACTCAATTCAGAAACTGACCACACTGCAGATTTGTCATTTACAAACCAGAACTTGGTAAATTAGCTTCTGGAAACTTGCCTTTGGTAACTGGTGTTTAGCAAATGGACCTACAGCCAATAAAATGTGACCCACAAAAGCCACAAGAGAATATCAAATGTATTTTTATCGTCACCTAAAGGCCATGATTGATTATTAAATGCATTTAACTGAAGAACCTTAAATTTCATAGCCAATATTTGCCAAAAGAACAATTCCCAGAGCTTAATCTAAAACTATTTGCTTATCTTCTGGCACAGGGGGAGAAATACACTCGGTTGTTGAAACAATTGGAAAAGCCACACTTGAGACTGTGCTAGTATATGAATTTAGAATTTTGTGGGGGCGCATTTCTGATTTGGGGGTCAAGAAAAAGTTCTGCTTCGCTGTCTGTAATCCCTTTTTATGGCTTCCACGGACATATACGCAGGAACACATTCCTAACTCAAACCATCTATACGTCCAATACGGGCTTTTATTTTTATTTCATATAATAAAGTGTCTGCTGCTGACAAGGACTGACTGTGAGGGAGGTCATTAACCTCGAGAGAATGAGTTCTGGCCCAGAAGAACAGAGCCCCCCTTGCAGAGAGACGAGCAAGCTTCTGCTTCTACTTCGCTGGCCCCAGTGTGAATGGGCCCTCAGCTCCATACTCAAGACAAAAGAGTTTCGTGCTTTCAGGAGAGAATCAGACACAGCAGAAATCAAGAACATTATGAAGCAAACGGAACACTGCACTGAAAATAGTTCTGCCATGTAACTACCAAATGTCAGAGGTGCCAAATCTTGAAGGAAGTGCCTTTTTTTTTACTTTGGTCTAGGGCACTTCTCTTCTTGTCATAGTAATTTGTTTACCCCATAGCATTTAGGGTAACTTTTCTTCCTGGAGGGAAATTTCATGGTTATTTCCTTTTAAAAGTTGGTTTCTCCAAGTCTTTCTAAGTTTTATAATAACCTGCTTTTGAATTGTCATGGGGAAAATCCAAAGCTCAAATATGCAGGCTGCTTTGGGCATTAGAGCATGTTGCAGCAAAAGGTATTTTATTTTCTGGGTATCTTTATAATGTCATTTGTGAAAATCGATACATGATTTATAAACAATTTTTAGAATTCCCCTTCCAATTAAAAAAGGAAATTTGTAAAGAAGCATGAGTAATGATTATGGCAGCCCAGCTCTTTCATTTGCTGAAGGCTAATGAACACTTTTCACTACTTGACCAACCAAACATAAGGCTTCATATTTGTCAGTCTGTATTCAGCTATGATTAATGTTTTCTGTGACACAGGCCCAGTTCTTGTCCGGTTTTCCTTCACGGAAAGTACCAAAATTTTGTAAAAGAAGTGGGCAGAATTAGGCAAGTATGATAGATTTTTCTTAAATGATCACGAATTCTTCCCCTCCTTGCATTCACAATTCTGTAATGTAACCCCGGAGCAGTGCGATGCCCTTGTACAGTGATGCCGAAGTCTATTTCTCCACTCTGAGTCTGGGTTGGCCACGTGACTAGCAATGACTAATGGAACATTAGTGAACATGACACAAACAGAGGCTTAAAAAGTGCTTGCACATTCCGGCTTCTCTTCCCTTGGTGCTCTTAAAACCTTTCTGCCGTCTACGGCCACGCTACCCTGAATAAGCCCGATCCCGTCTAATCTAAGAAGCTAAGCAGGGTCGGGCCTGGTTAGTACTTGGATGGGAGACCACCTAGGAAGAGCAGGTGCTTTAGGCGTAAAAAATAAAAAAATAAGAGATTGTAAGCTAACAAGGTCTTTGCAATCTGTAAGGTCAACCAAGGGTTGCCTCGCCTAATATGTAAATAAACAAACAAACAAATAAACCTTTCTGCCACCATGTGAGCAAGCTCAGGCTAGCCTAGTGAGGGATGGCAGACAGAGAGGAAGGTAATCCCTACAATTGAAGCATTGAAGCTGAGGTCCCAGACATGTGACAGAGTACAGCCAAGTAGAGTCGAACCTGGCCCTGATCACAAGGACTGCTGAGCAAGTTCCCCAAAATTGCCAAGACACAGAATCATGAACTAAATAAATACTTTTTAAGCCACTGTTTTAGGCCATAGTCCAGAATTTCTAAAGAGCAAAAATCTTCAATAGCCATGGTTTGTGACCTTAAAAATAAAAAGGTAGGGCCATAGTGGGAGTACTTCCTCTATGAAATAAAGTATAGCTTTGAGATAGCCAGACCTGGGTCCAGTCTTGGCTCTGCTAAGTTGAGCTAATCATTTCATTTCTTCCTCTAAGATTAAATTCTTCACCTGTTAAATGGGGGACATGTGGGTGATGATACTTGCTTCATAGGAATATTAAGTAGATTAAATGAGGTAACATATATCATCAGTTTGTATGATGACTGCTAAATAGCAATTAATTATATAGCAGCTACGCCGTCACACAAATACAACAAAAATACAAATACCGAGAAAAGAAATAATAGATAAGGCCCCCCGAAGGCACCACAGCTGCAAAGTGTATGCCGTGCTCCTTGGAAACTGCTGACATCCTTGGCTCTTACAGGGAACGTCTCACTTTCTTTGGTAGCCCATCCATCTCCTTTCCCTCCTTTCTCCACAAGGTGCCCGGTAACATCATGCTGTTTAGAGTCTCCTACTCAGGGACCTGGCAGACTTACCCGTACCTAAGCGGGTCACCACCCTGTGGGACACATTTCCTGCTCTGCTCTTTCCTACCAGCCCTTTCACCCTTATCCCCATCACCAATTCCTGGTCTATCACCGAAATTAAGAAAACAAATCTATTATGATACCTGATAGTAAAACACGGATTACTCCAATCACTCTCTCAGAGAAGAAAATGGCATCTTTTTAAGTGTTTTCAGGAAACCGCGTGTTCAGGCTGGGAAGCTGGAGGCTCAGGCAAGCTCACGTAGAGAGGACCTGGTCTCTCCATCTTAGGGTATCTCACGTTTTGTTTTAGGGTCACTTTGCTACTGTCACTCTGCATTCTGAGATTTAAGCCAGCAAGGAAATCCATGTGAAGCATAGTTGCACTGTAGAACGATTCACAACAAATTCTGTTGGATAAAATGGCTTTTGGTGTGACTTCTACTTGACTAAAACAAATACATTTTACCAAGGAATTCTCCAGTGAATTCAGAGATTGCTTTTAGTAATTGTTTTCATTAAAATCCCCAAAGCCAAAATAATTTTGACATGGTCATCCTTAATTTCTTAAAGTGTGCACACACACACACACACACACACACGCACACACACACATATATAAAGAAAATATACACATGCACTATGAATGGTGCACATGCACTATGCCTGAAAGGACCTTTGAAATGGCATGGAGTCCGCTGTTCCTGTCTGAGTGGCACTGTTTACCTGGTTATTGATCCACCTGCGTGCCCTCACTTCCAACCTGTTTTCTCCAGTGTAAGTTCTGAGAGGGTGGGATGCTTGCTTTGTCACCTCCACACTTCCGGTGTCCAGCATCCGGCATATACATGGTATGGACTTTCAATTTTTGTAGAATGAATGAGTGAATTAAAGATCTCTCCTCCCCATGAAGCAAATCTTGCTCAGTCTAGGATGCAATAGGCTCGTAATCCTATCCAAAAGAAATAAAGGTTATTCATAATTTACCAAATAGTGAGAAAATGGCAAAGTTGGTCTCAGGGGTTCTAAAGATCTCTTGCGTGCTGTAGTTTGGGAGCCAGCTTGAAATCAAGGAGAAGTTCATGGGTCCATACATTCACCTATGGTGAGACAAGCCCCACTTCACAATCGGAGGTCTAGGGCTGATAAATGTGTTAGGGTCCTCCAGAGAAACAGAGAGGACATTTATTGATATGTAGATATATGTCAATGCAAACATAATATATATTCTGAGAGAGAGAGAGAGGGAGAGAGAGGTGTTTATTTTAAGAACATACATGTCTATATAAAGAAAATATACACATGCGCTATGAATGGTGGTAAATTCTTAACTAGCAAAGTTACTTACACTTTTTAACATTCTCCTTCCTGTCTAAAAGAACATCTACAATTTTTAACATAGACCTTTATTACAGCAAGTGAAAAGGCTGATCAAGAGGAAATGCAGGAGAAAAACTGCATGGAAGAAAACTAAAGCAGAACATGATATCCAATCTCCTTCCACTATCCCAAGGGTATTTTGCATTCGAGTTCAAATGCAATATCTAGTTGGAAACAGCAGTGAGCAAAAGAGAAACTAGACTCAGATGCTTTTTAATTCAGCTGCCCTTTTGTTCTCTTTCAGTGTCAAAGCCAAAGCCAGCCCTACACCCAGCTAAGATGCTTAACTCCAGAGTATAGTATAAGGCTAGGAGAGCAGTCTATCCTGAGGCTCATGTACCTTCCAGGCTGCCACACAGGTGCACTATCTAGAGTTCGAGCCAAAATTCATGGCTGCAACGTGGAGCCTCAGGAGAAATACTGTGAGAATGAAAATTTACACGGAAAAGTAAGCACAGTGTTAGAGCATTACGAGACATTAATTAGGTTCATGTGGATTTCTGTTCATATTAATTAGGAGTATAGAAGTTCGAAGCCTGTGGGAATGAGACAGATTTTCAAATTTGGGGCAAAAAAGCCCAAAGCATGAAGTGAATTCCAGGCAAACAATAAGAATGTTGTTGTTGTCCAGAGTTCTGATCTGCTGTGGGGTAGCCGCTGGGTTCTCAGGCTGGGATGGAGAAACACTCAACACGGGCCTATGTCCAAGCCCATTTGGGCTGTTACAACAAAATACCTCACTGGGTGGCTTAACCAATAGAATTCTGTTTGCCATAGTTCTAGAGGCTGGGAAGTCCCACAGTCTGAGAGTCCTCTTCCTGGCTTTCAGACAGCCAATTTTTTTTTTTTTGCAGTGCCCTCACGTGGCTCTCTACCTGATCTCTTCTTATAAGGGTGCTAATCCCACCATGAGAACCCCACGCTCATGACTTCATTGAAATTTAATCACCTCTGATAGACCCTACCTCCAAATACCATCACATCAGTGGTTAGGCCTTCAACATATGAATTTTGTGGGGGAAGGGGAGGGGGAGGTTGGTACTTAGTCCATACCTGTCTAGAACATCGTGTGCCAGAAAGCAAGAAAGTGTTCAAAGAAAGACAGGGACATGTCAAAAGAATCCAAAAGATAACTTGAGTGGCCAGTCAAGGAAAAGTTGAATATAAAAATAAATAATGATTATAGTGGATTATAACCCACTGAATAAAGTTAGATACCACAAGTATGCAAATATTTTAAGTGAATGCATTGAAAGGCTGACACGCAATGAGATATTCACAGTTTCAAAGTACTTCCCCATAGAATACTTTATGGCGAGTGACTTTACTATGGAGGCATCACCATTACTCAGTGATCAAAGCAAACATCATCAGTGATGGGACAAATCGAAAACATGCATTACATGAAAGGATATCAGGAAAGTGAATACAGGCACCATTTCTGTGATATTTCAGCTAAAGATACATAACTCTAATCTAATCATGAGAAAACATCAAACAAGCCCAGACTGAGAGACATTCTAAAAAATACAAATAAATAAATAAATAAAATAAGTCTTCAAAAGTGCTAAGTTATAAAATCAAAGAAAAACTAAGAAACTTAGACTGAATGGGGACTAAAGAGACATGACAACTAAATGCAACAAGTAATTCTAACCTGGATCCTTTTGCTACAAAGGACGATATTGGCCAATTGGCAAAATTTAAGTGGGGTCTGTGAATTAGGGTGGTAATGTAGTGATGTTAATCTTCTGATTTCGATCATTGCAGTATGGCTGTGTAAAAGAAAGTCTTGTTTAGGAAGTTCCCATCGAAGTATTTGATAGGATATCGGGTAGTCAACTTGTTTCATATTGTTCCAGAAATGTCTATAGATATTGACAAATATCTCTGACATTTGAGGCCAGGGAGGCAAAATTGTCTCCAGTTGAGAACCATTGGACTAACTCAACAGGAAGATAGTACCTGGGCTCCACTTAAATATCTTTAGTCTTCTGCTGTAAAACTATCAGGAAACTACCAACTTTGCAGGAAGTCATAAAATAATTAATGCAAAGAAAGGAAGAAGAAAAACCTCTACTATCACCTAACAATATTAATTTCTTCTCCTTGATACATATAACATCAGACCTTGGGGAGTATATTGTCCAAATTTTTTCATCGTACATATGAATAAAGATTAGTCTCTTTTCTTACTTTTTGACAGCACTTAATCAGGCCAAAATGTGCTCACAGCAGAACTCTGGGTCAATTAGACTTTCACTAAGACTTTTTCGAAGGCCTCCTTCTGGTGTTTCTGTATAGGATAAGCATATTAGTTTTAGCTTTACTTTTGATATTTGCATTGTAACATTTTGCTATTGCTCCATTAGAGATTGTAGTCCTTATTTGCTTTATGCATGCTTACTTATCCATTCTTATTTCACCAAATGGAAGTGTTGAAAATTAATTAGATGATGTATTGAAGTGCTTACTAGTATCCTTCTTTCCCTAGCCCTATGGTTATCTATTAAAAACCTATGATGGACAACACAATTTTAAAAGATCGAATACTTCTTCTTAAGAAAAGCAACAGAAATTTTATTCTCTCTGAAGCTAAACATTCATGTGCCTAAGGATGAAACTATGAGAAATGCTGACCAGATACAGTAATTCAGAGATATTCTAGTCTTATGTCTTCTAAGTATCAGGTGGGCCTTCTAAATCAATACTCTAATCTGAACCAGAACCTGAATCTCCAATGGCCAAGCAGTTTGAGGACAACAATTAGCAGCCATTTATCTGATCAGGTTGTTTTCTTCTTTTCAATGGGGAAAATACCATTCTAGCCAGTCCTCTTTTATAATGGGTACCAGAGGTTTTGCTCTTCATTTACTCAGCTAACAGTTATTCATCCAACGATACACATACCTTCCCAACATTGCACTGGTGCCATGAAGAAGTCTTAATTGACGTGTTCACATTTTAGTTGGTAAACCACAAAACCCCAGAGTTGACAGCAGTATCTAGGAGTGTAAAACAAAACCAACCAACCAACCAACCAACCAACCAACTAACCAACAAATAAATAAACGTCTGCACATAATTTAGACAAGAGAAAGATTTTTTTTTTAAAAAAAGAGGAAAGTCCTTGAACAAAAGCTTGTGTCATAAAAATAGACTCTCTGTTATGGGCTGAATGTTTATGTCACCACAAAGTTCTTGTATTGAAGCCCTAGCCTCTAATGTGATGGTATTTGAGGAAGGGCAAGGCTTTGGGAGATAATAGGTTTACATTAGATCATGAGGTGGGGCCCTCATGATGGATTCATGTCCTTATAAGAAAAGGAAGATTCTCTGTCTTTCTCTGTCTCTCTGTCTCCCTCTCCATGAACAGGACATAGGAACACACAGCAAGAAGGCAGCTGTCTACAAACCAGGAAATGAGTCCTCTCCAGGACCCAAATGTACTGGTACCTTGATTTTGGACATTCTTCTCTCTAGAACTATAAGAAATAAATGTCTGTTATTTAAGGCACCTAATCTATGGCACTTTCCTTCCACGGTATCACAATTCTGTGTATCTTTCATCCTTGGCACTGTGACTCCTACAGTATTATATACATATCTCCTCTACTCTCATAGAATGTGAAAGACCATATGGCTACCTTTATTCTTATAACAACATAACAGGCTTTAAAATGAAGTGACCCTTTCCTTGGATCACAATATGGAAAACACATGATACAAACAGCTTACAATCCCCTGTTAACAAAGCTAATGAAGTTAAAGTTGGTCTCTTAATTTTATTTGCCTTTTTCATTTTCTCAACATCAAGGAAAAGAAAATTAGATCAAAATTAATATTTAGGCTCAAGAGACATTGGACTTCCTGCCTACTCTCTTTATTACTCCAAATGTAATTAAGTATGTTGACTTCAATAAATATACCTTCTGCTATGCGTGCACTGATTTTAACAGTAATGAGTTTGCATTCATTATATTTTATTTTAGCCAGATAATTAATACCATTCTTGTTTATTTCTTCTATCATGAAAAAGAATGAGTGTCTGCTTACTTGTTTGAACATTCTGACGATTCAATGGTCTTTTTTATGCTGCTAAATTGCAGTATAAAATAGGGTGCAGGCTAAATGGCAGCTTCAAATCTTCCATTATTGATCAACTGTTCTGGCCCAAGAGGCCAGAAACCATTCCTTTACAAAGATCTAGGTACATCCATTTTTATTCTAACCAATGTAATTGGATTCTTAAAATCACTAAGCCACTATGTATACATCTTAAGAATAATCAGTCATGTTTTAAATGCCTAAGATTCACCTTGAATAATGATCTTCAGTATCATAATTTTTTATTATTATTTGGAATTCCAGATTTTATCAAACTTGTAATTTATTATATAGTTCTCATATCTTCCTCCTTTACATATTTACTCTGTCTGGTTACTTCTGGTATTTCTGCCCCTTTTACTTTCTCCTGATTCACAGATAAACACTTGCCTTCCTTACTGGGTCACTTTCCTGCTAGATCTTGATAAGTTACAATATAAAAGAAAGAAAATTCAAGGGTCAAACTTCTCCTTTAAAATATTTACCAAAGACTTCTTTCTCTTTCTTTGAATATATACACGTACACACACACACACACACACACTCACACACTCAAACACACATATATATATACACACACACACACACACAATACATACATATATACTATATGTGGGATACATATATACATTTATGATATATAATAGTTCTATATCAGATATATAAAATATATCAGAAATATCAAATATTATATATATTTGATATATATACACACATACCCACATATATATATGATATAACCAGCAATACACCTATTTGCCCAATGTTGTGCTAGGTGTATGAAGGGATTTATTATAACGAGTTGGCTCGCACAGTTACAGAGGCTGAGAGGTTCCAAGATCTGCAGTTAGGAAGCTGGACACAAGAGAGTCTATGTGTAATTTTAGTCTAAGTCCAAAAGTCCGAGAACAAGGAAAGCTGATGGTATAAATTCTAGTCCAATAGCCAAAAAAACTCAAGACCCAGGAAGAGCCAAAGTTTCAAGACTGGAAGGACCAATGTCCCATTTCAAGTGGTCATGCAGGAGGAATTTCCTCTTCTTCAGCCTTTTTATTCTAGTCAGACCTTTAACTGATTAGGTGGCATGGTTTTTTGGATTCCATAACGAAAGCAAAAGCAACAAAAGCAAAAATAAAGAGATGGGACTACATAAAACTAAAAAGCTTCTTCACAGCAAAGAAAATGATCAACAAAGTGAAAAGACAACCTACAAAAGAGAAGAATATATTTGTAAATCCTATATCTGATAAGGGGTTAATATATACCTATACCGGCATTAGGGAAGGCAATCAGCTTTACTCAACCTATCAATTCAAATGTTAATCTTACGCAGAAACAGGCTCACAGACACACCTAGGATAATGTTTGACCAAATATATGGCCACCTTGTGACCCAGTCATGTTGCCACATTAAATTAACCATCACAATTAACTTATTTCTCACAAAAAATATGCAGTAACATCATATTGATAGATTTCCACTAAACTTATTTTTCATAGGAATGATCCTCTATCACTCTAAGAATGGGGTGATGTGACCCACAAAATATTATATCTTACTGTATGAGATTATCAAGTATTTCAATCATTCTCTAATTTATTTTCAACTGGCCCAGGAAACTCAAAAGCAATCTAGGTGATATATCAATGGATCGTATGTCACGCAAATTCTTCCTTTCGTCTATCACATAAGAAGAGAAACAATATTTCAGGTTCATTCCTAGGCCTGCATTTCTGTCCAAAGGACCACCATTGCTTATCTCCCAATGATGGACATATTAGAACAATCAATATTCAAATTTGCTTACTCCTTCAGAGTACAAGACAATCTATATAGCCTAAAATGAGTTAGGAAGAGTTCATAGATTCCCTCCAACATTTTTTTATGTACCAGTTCTAACCATAGCAACACCAGTAAGCACCAAGCTTTCCAACTCTTTCACAGTCTAGGAGCCCTGTGATACACCCTCAAAACCTGCCTGGGTTGAAGAAACCTGCACTCACTTCAAGGAAACCACAGGATATACCTTGGTTTATACCTTGAACTTTCCCATGATTTTTTATTTGAAGACCAGGGTTCTGTGGCTTAAATCACTGATTTTCAAGGGCTGTAAAAGCTACTAAACTGTGTCAGTTTGTGTCTACTCAGAAATATACATCGAGACATGATTTTAAGAGCTAGAGTGTATTTATGGAAACACCAGTGGAGGATAAAGGGGAAAAGAGCAGGAGTAGGCAAGGAGAATATTCAGACATCAATGCCTGCATCGACGGCAGGGGTCATACCTGACAAAGTAGAAAGAGAAGGAAGGATTATGTAGGAAGATCCTCTGACTGCAGGGCGTTGTAGGAAAATCTCAGCCAGGCTAACCAGGAGTCTGGCTGAGACTTCATACCAAAGCTGGCCACTAGAGAAATCTTGTCAGTGTAGAAATTCCTCATTCTGCTACCTCTGTGTTGCTCCGTCATTAGTTGGGATCAGCCTCAGGGAAGTGGGCGTGGCATGATGTGACAGCTGCAACTGTCAATCAGCTATGCCCACGCAGAGGGTTCTTTGGAAGACAGAGCGCAGCCAGGTTCTCTATATCAGAGCCACACCGTCCTGAAAATTCTGGTTACCTCATCTATGTATTTGAAAAGTGAGAAATAGGGAATCACTCACTGCTGAAGGAAGATTTCTATATAGCTATGAGTAACATTTTTGAGGCTGGATGAATACTCATGCAACAGCATTATTTTTGTGAAACTACCTGAAGTTTCTCCCCACTCCTCATTCAAGTTACTCCATTGGTTGGCCAAGAACCAATATAGCTGAATACAGAGAAACAGAAGGAAGTCTTGACTTTGAGGTTTAAAAATAGACACTTGAACTTACAGCGGAGAGAAGGCTTTGTCAAAGAGGAGTTTTAAGGAACAAAATAAAAGACGTATTTTGTTTGTCTTTTAGTTTCTCAAACTTAAGCCTTAAAGAAGTAAAGGCATAAAGTATATTCTATAAATTAAAGCCTAAAAATGAAAGAGATTAAGTACCAGTTTATTCCTTACCTCCATTCCCAATAGTAAAGAAATGTTGCCTAATCTGGGATAGAAAGAAATTTAAGAAAGGAAGAGATAAAGAGAGCTTAGATGCTGGCGAATCTCTGAGAAGGGACTGGTGGACCCAACCACCCCAGAACTCAAAGCAGGTGGGTATTAAGCACGATAAGCCCCAAGGTGAGGTTGGATTGCCAAGAGCAGAGAATTGGGGTCGGGGAGACACTGTCTTCTTTTGTGATGAAGCATAGGGAAATGATAAGCCTCAAAAAGGGGGTCTCTATGCTCACCACCACAGCACTGATGAGTGCCTAGGCAGGGAGTGTCTGAGAAAGAAACCACACCTCTTACAGAAACGATACAGAAGAATATTCTAGAGGGGTTATACTGAGTGTCTCAAGCTTCTGGAAAGAGGATCCACAGAGAAAAGAGTGACCTCGTCCAATGCTGCTCAAAGTGTGGTCCATTAACTGGTTATTAAGAGTGTGTGATAAAACTATATAGGTGTCTAACCACTGTGCTGTACACCTGAAACTAATATAAAATAATAGTGAATGTCAACTGTAATTGAAAAATAAAAAATAAAAAAATAATAATAGTCTTGACTGAAAAAAAAGAAAAGAAAGAAAATATCATAGGATGGAAGATCTGGATATTTCCAAATTATTAAGGTAATTATTAAGGTAATTACCATCTTTAGATGCTAGGGCAGTGGTACAGCACACACAAATGCTCACTCACCCAACAATTGGCATCACTTTTAATCTTTCCCATTTCAATTGGTGGTGACATCAGCCTTGCAGTTCCTCAGGCAAAAACTTCGGAGTTATCCTTAACTCTTCACTTTTTCTCACATCCCACGTCCAATCCTTCAGTAAATCTTTTTGTTTCTACTTTCAAGATCTAGAATCCAATCTGCTTATCCTATTTAAAATGTCTATCAGCAAACCTTGTCCACCTCCCAACTCTTTTCCTTATCTGGCTGTATTTTTATTTCCTTTTTGGGGTATTTACTACATATGGATTTCTTATTGTTTATCTCCCCGGGAATTTTGGGAGGAGGGGTCTGTTTTCTTCTTTGATATATCTCAAATGTCTAGAACACTGTCTGTTATGTACTGAGTGATCAATGCATATTTATTGAATGAATAAATAATTCGACCACAAGTTTTTTAAAGTCAGAATTGAGGATAATTTTCAGACATCACCTTCATCTTACTCCATGGAGATTAACTGACAGAGATAGCAAGTGGTGAAGCCAGATTTTGAACCTATGTCTGTATGACCTCCAAACATGAATACTCAACCACTGTCATGTTGCCTAATATCTCGGCCAGCTCAATCTGACTGGTCAGTACTAGGATTCTACTTCAGCAAATCACAGTATCTTATGTTGTGTCTCGAATCAACATGTTCTAAATAGAGAGGAGACAGAAATGCCACAGAGCAAACAGCACGTGTATTGGGAATAAGTTTCCAGCTTACTAAATAGTACTGCTAATGAAAAAATCACATCGAACAATTTTCACAATAGTTTAAAGCCCGTTGAGCGTAACAAGACAAACACTGAGCTATCTAGAGGGACAGCTCGAGCAGTGTAGTGGAAAGAGAAACAATTTAAAAATATCACCATTTAAAAAAATTTTTTAATAGCTACAGAAATTGAGAGTAAGCATTTAGAAACATTTATAGCAATTTGGCATCATCAAAATATCCAAATGTGTGATCAGCGACTCCCCTTTTGAAGAAGATATAGACCAATTTGTAATTTCAAATTTGTGTACTGAGTTGCATGCCATATGGGCCACATACTAGTATTAGCTAACAAAAAATCATCCACCACTACAAACAATTTAAGAAGTACTGGCCTATGCTCTCCATAAGGAGACTAAAACAGGTCCAGGGACATCTCCATGGGTCCAAGATTGAATATCGATGGCAACAGTCCAGACAGGACATGTTACATAGCAGGGAATCCATACAGCAGTGGTAGCCCCCTGCCCGCTAAGACACAAATACCATCTAGGGTGAGGAGCCTGAAATGCCTGAGAAAATATTGAAGTGAGGGAGTTTATAAAATTGACCATTTAACTGACATGAAATATAGGGAATGCTCAGATTTAATTCAATTATAGAAAAATTTAAAAAAAACATGCACTTGTCACACTAGGTTTTGTGGTCCAAGAAAATATATGTGCTCTGTTGTAACATTCCCTAACAGAACATTCCAACAGAAACTTCTTTAACAGCCTGAAATAGCTGAGATAATTCTATTTTAAAATATTGGAAAAAAAATATTGTTGAATAAGAACATAATTTGTGGCCTTGCTCATTTACATATTAAAAGAAGCCCAAATTTTGCCATTAAAGCTCAACTGGAGACGTCTGAGGGAACATTTAACAATAGACGTGTTATTTCGTTTTGTGTTAAAAATATATTTGGTGTTTAGATTCAAGGAACAGAGACCTGATGAACTAACTTCAAGGAAAAGAGGACTTATTGAAAGGAGACCCATGGACAGCAATGGACACAGCAACTGAGGTGACTCTAGGGACTGGACACCCCTTCAGTCTCCTCTGTCTCTAACAGTGTCTTTCTCAAGATGTCAAAAGCTGGTATCTTTCTCTGCTTCTTTTTGCATAGCCATTCCATCTCTGTCCACATACTTCTTCTGAGTATTCACAGTTGCTGTACCTTATGGCCACGAGTCCCAACTTTCAACCTCGAAAAACACTGCCAACTAAAATTTAGTTCAAATTCCTGAAAGAAAGAAGTAGATTGGTTTATTTTTCTCCTTAGACGGCAAAGTTAACAGCACTCTGACCAGTCCTAGGCAGACTGACCTTGGATTTCTCTCCCTAAATCTAGTCATCTGAATCTAACCAGCTCTGTCCTCTCAGAATGAGAATAAGAAAAATTCGAATCACAGGCCTGCCCTTTCATCAGGGTTGATTGGCAGGGCAGTGTGTTTGCCAGGTATTCTAAGGGTTGGTATATACAATTCACCTTGAGGGTAAGAGCTGCCCAGAGAGCCAACTATTTTCTCTTTGCCAAGAATCTCTAGACAATGCTAGAGGGACAGCCTAAGCAGCATGGAGATGGATGGTAAAAATGCCCTTTTCTGAAATTCTACAGAATGTCTGGATTTGATTCAAGTGTTTTCACATTTTCTACTTTCTGGCTCCATTTGAAAAATGGCAGGGAGGCATGAGTATAGAAATACATAATTACCCTTTCTAAGATTGACTGCTAGAGTGGAAATGGGATATCCACTTGACTCATCTGTCCGCTGTATACAAACAATTCTATTTTGGGCCCAAAGCACCTTTTATAATGACACTGCAAAGTCGATAAAATAAAAATAGGGGGGAAAAAAGTGTCAACTGTATGACTTAATTCTAATTTAATTTATAGAGCAAGTCTCAAGCACAATTTGAGAGTGAGCCCGTTGCTCCAAAGAGTATTTTAAAATCTATATCAACAAAGAAAATACAAGGGTGTTACAACATTTATTCTATCTCTAAAAAATTAGTCTCATTTATTCATGATTCCTTGAGTTAGTCTATCAACTCCCATCCTTTCTGCTCTGTCTTTCATCAATGCAAAGTTTCCTTCCCAACTTCTCTGCAGAGTCCAAGCTGAATCTGCCCATAAAATAACTTTCTTCGAATCTTCTCTCATATCTTGACTTATGTACAATCTGCACCATCGGCTCCTTTCTCACCTGGTCTAAGCAAACACTGCCACTACATATTTCCAAAAACATCTTTGAACAGAGTAAATGAGGGAAAAGAAGTTAGAAAATGAGGTCTCACTAGACTTTACTGCCATTGATTGGGTCACACTGGTTTGGTATTATCGTTGCTGTTTAAGGTGTTACCTGGAGTCAATAGTTAATATCAGAAAAAAGATGTGTATTTTTTTTTTAAAGATCTGACAGTTTATAATGACACTCCTAGTGGATCAGAAACAGTTTTAAATGGTTTGAGGAATAAATTAGCCATCGGAGGATTATAGAGAGAGCTAAAAAGTATGGCCATAGTTATGGCAAGCCTGTGTATTAGGGAGCAGAGCCTTTTCTGCTTGTAAACTGTATGGCTGAGATAATAATGGGCATATGCTCCCTGGAGGGGTTCAATTAGGAGGAAGAGCAGAGGAAAAGAAAGAGCAATGCATGGGCGCTACCCCTTCCCAGACCTGCCAGTGGGTGACTCTTAGGGGCCAGAGTGAGTGAGGGAATAAAGAGAGACCAAGGCTCTTAAAGCGATGGATGCCTCTCCGCCTGGAGGAAAACATCAGGGATGTGAATAATTGATCAATTCTCTCACCTGTTATTAGCATCCTAAAGTTTCAGAATTACTCCAAACGTTGCCTCTAGTTGAGAATTAGCTCAAACATTCAACGAAGTAAACAAATAAAAATTTTTAATGATGGAAAAAATTCGCACAGAAGTAAACAGGATAATGAAAACTGTGATTACCCTAAAGATGTTTTTTAAAAAATTCTAAGAGCAAATATTTCAATGTTAACGTGTAGCTAAACAGAGATCTAAATAATACCAAGAACTCAGGCTGCCAGTTTTCATTCGTTAGGGAAGGATTTAACAAGGATATCAGATTGAAAAAAGAATATAATGATAAAGAAAGGATTCATTTCAGAGCTTCCATATTCTCAGACAAATGGTAGTTTGAAAAAAGAAAACGAGAGACAAAATGCACAAGGGAGTAGGGGAGGTAAAAGTTCAATGATTTTCAATCTGCTCCAACTTATTATTAAAGACAGAGATGGGACTTTATTTTCTAGTGGCCTGAATTAAAAATTGTCCTGTCAGCATAACATTTCTTAGTTTTCGCACAAAAGAAACACTAGTGTTAGGGTATTATTCTCCACAGACTAAAGGTTAATGTTGAGTTTACTAAAATCTTTGGGATTAAAGGATATTATCCTAATGTGTGTGTTGCATTCCAGCGCCTCAGGATCGTAAATTTAACAAAAGCTGGTTAAGCCCAGGTGAGTAAAGGACACAGAGATGCTGGCTACAGAATGCCTAAATCCAAATCAAACAGGCTTAAGCAAAATAGAGAAGTTTCTGATTCACAGTCAAAGAGGTTCATGGGGAGGTGTGACTGGATCCAGGTCTCAGATGATATCACCTAGAAGATATCTCTACTCATTTTTTGGTCAGCTTTTCCTTTATGTTGCCTCTTTCTCAAACAGGCTTTCCCCTTGATTAGATTTGTCTCATCGGCTTTAAGATCAGCAGAAAGAAAGTTTCTCTTTCCACTTATTTCGGCAGAAGTCCTGAAATTTAAACTAACCTAGGCCACGTGTCTCTCACAGAACCAGTGCCCACAGCCAAGGAGAATGGCTGTGTTAATTAGCCACGGCCAAGTAAACGAATGTAATTATTACTTCCATGAGTGGTATCCACTTCAATAAATTACATGGACTGGAGTGCAAGACGGATAGTTTGCAGAGGAAAGTATGGGAACAATTAGCAATCAAAGGAGGTTTAGATGTCGAGTGGTCAAAAAAATAATATCGATGGGAGTCAGTTTCCTCACCGTTGGAGTAGAAGATTACAGATAATAAATAGCAGAAGGCTAGAATTATCCATGCAGTGACGGAACAGAGCTGGGGACATCAGTATAAACTCATCTTTAGCTAATGGAAACACAGTTGATTACCTATGGAAATATTTACAGATAGATGTATACATGGACATTAATATACACCATATGTTTTCTTGTTCTGTCAGCCGAGAGGGTCAAGAAGCAGCAACACACCAGTAGTAACGAGCCTAATTAATACAAAGATCTTAATTTCTCATGCCATTCTCCAACAAAAGAAACCAAGGCTCCTTGGAGAAATGACTAAGACTAGGATTAGGGCGGGAAGCATACAAGATAAACCTGTAGCACTGTGTAGTGCCAGAAAGTAAGGAAGTGCTGCAAACAAGCTGACAGACAAACAAAACCCCACGAGGAGGGTGTGCTACAGGGACACAGGAGCTGACTGAAAGAGCTCCCAATATTACCTGGAAGGTGGAAAACGTTGCACAGAAACTAACGTAATATTGAATTATAATAACACAAAGAATAAAGTAAATATCCATGAATCCATACCAATATTAATAAATTATTATTTAAACAAATGGGGAGAAAAAATGTCCCTTGCAGAAGAATTCCAACGAAGTACTCCACCCTCAAGAAGGTGCAGCAGAATTCCCCCGCTCCTTAGGTGTGAGCTGCATACAGTGACTTCCAAAGAAGCCAGGATGGCCGGGGGGCGGCAAGGGGGTGAAGAGGAACTTTACAGCGGAAACACCTGACAAAATCCACCTTATCCAGGTGAGCAAGGTTAACATCAGCAGTGATAAGTTATGTGGCTAGTATATACTCTTGATATGATGTGATAAGAATGGCATTTTACCTCTATAAGCCTTCCTTCCAAAAACCTAAAATCCCAGTTGCGAGAAAAACATCTGGCAAATCCTAATCGAGGAGCATTCTACAAAATATCTGTGTATTACTCTTTAAAACTCTCAAGGTCATCCAAAATAAGGACTATCTGAGAAGCTGTCACAGCTAAGAGCTTAGGGAGGAGGCATGATGACTAGATAGAATGTGGTATCCTGGAGGGAATCCTGAGACCAAAAATATATATAAATAAATAAAGATAAAAAGGACAATAGGGAAAAAAATCAAATCCGAATTAGGGAAATTCAAATAAAGTATGGACTTTAGTTAACCTGGAGAGCTGTCCTGTGTGCTGTGAGATGTTTAACGACATCCCAGCCTTTACTTACTAGATGTCAGTAGCACCATCCCCCCGCCCACCCCCGCAGGTTGTGACAACTAACAAGGTCTCCAGACATCTCCAATGTCCCCTGGGAGGTAAAACAGGAAACTGTTGAGAACCAATGTCCAAAGGAAAATGACAAAATTCTCAAAAAGAAATATCGATTGGTTGACGTTAAAAGAGTTTTGCTTTGGGAACCAAATTAAGCATGGGACTGAAGCTAAGTACAAGAGTCACATGTCTAGCTAAGGTCTACAAAGAAAGAAGAATAGGATTAAGATAAGTCCTCGTAATGGAAAAAATTGTGGAAGTTAATGAAGCCAGATATTACCTTTGGGTAGATAACTTTCATATAAATTGTGTTTATTGTAAAAAGCTTGTCTCTCTTATGTGTATGCATCAGTTAACATATTTAGTCATTGTAGAAAGCAGATTTCTTATGGCTGACATCTGTTTTCATTAATACCTATGCTGAATCTATTATTAAATATTTTAATACTGACTGTGTGTGTGTGTGTGTGTGTGTGTGTGTGTGTGTGTGTGTTTTAACACTATGTCTTAATCGAGAATTCAATGAAAAAATACCCTTACTAAAACTGGGTATCCTCTCGTAACTGAAAATTAGTGAAGATATTTGGAAAATGAATTCCAGGAGAGAATGATTAAACTAACCCACACCCTCTCAGGGAGTTACAAATTTTATAACTTCGTACATATTCCATAGAACCACGATAGAAATGATGGATAATTCAAGCAGCAAAAGAGAATATATAGTAGAATCCCTTTCGAAGTATTTCCATAAGGGGAAATAAACCTATAATAACATACAGAAAATTTCTTCTCAGGAGATGGGATAATGGATGAGTTTCCATATTTATATCCATGTTTTGTAATATTTTAGGACATTTTTTAGAGTGTGTTGCTTCTAAAATCAGAAAAATAACTAATTAAAGCTTGGCAAGAAATATCACAATCTTACCATCCATGTGCAAATGGAAGTCATCGCTAGCCTCAGTGAGGCCCCAGGAGACCCAGTGCTGAGGGAAAAGGCCAGAAGAGTGGTGGAGAGTCCTCACATAACCTGATGTTTTTATTTAGTCATGGAATGAAGTAGAAGTAGCTCTGGAAAAGAGGGAAAAGACAGATTGATAAAGCCGTCAGTGTAGCACGCCAGAAAACAACCAGGAAAGGAAAGTGGCTCAGATGCTTGGCTGGGAATGAAGTCAGAAAAGCCTGGTCAGGAGGCAACCAAAACAAGTCATATCGCGTTTCTTCTGTGCCAGCAACCTGGGTCACACACTAAATCCAACTGAGCCTGGCCTGTCACACTGAAGTCAACCACCTTATCGACTATTAGCTGAAGTCACAGAAGTTAAACCTGAGTTTACAACAGGTCGATTTTATCTCTGGGGCTGTACATAAAGGAGAACAGAGATTTACCTAAATACTGTTCCTGAATGTTCGAATAGCTCTACAATTATCATTATGAAATTGAACATACTGTCTCTTTGCTCTAAAAAAATGGGAACTTCTAATTAAAGACTCTTACCCAAGCCATCTAAGACTATCGGCAGTTAGAATCCTATCGCTTGCTAGAGAAAGGTTTCTAAAATACATTTTAAAACTTCTTATACCTGCAACATGCAAAAATATTTTTATCCCTCCAGGGCCATTTCCATCTTGGACCTACAGAGATAAAGCAATAAAGGCACTTGCTAATGTTCACATCACATTTAAACTCACTGTGAAATTCTGAGTTATTTGCATCCCCAATAGTGAGCTTAATGTCTATCCAACAATGCATGATGAATCTTAAGTTCTATAATTCACTCATTTATTCAATAATTTGCACATGAAATAGAATCCAACACATTATATATTTTTGTCATTACTCAGCAATATATATATTTGAATTTATTTTAATTACTACATATATTATTTCTAACAAAAATCTGCATGGTTGAGGAAAGCCAATTACTTTAACATAGCCAGAAACTATCACTCCCTAAAAGGTTCAAGAAAAACAAAACATGGTTTTAAATATAAATCTTCCCATCGTTTCCTCCAAAGAAAATTTTCAATGTTATTTTAACAAATAACGTCTGTATCAGGCAATGTTCTAAATGCTTTATAAATATTAACTTATTTAATAATGATAATATGCCAGTGAGGTAGATATCTGCATTTATTAGATTAAAGCCCGGAAAAATTAGATTACTAACAAAAGTACTCACAGTCTGCCTGGGCTCTTACTTAAAAGAAAAACTTAAGAGAATTTATTTGAATATTGTCGTTGGAACTTCTATAGAAACAGATCCTCAAATAAGGGTTTGCATATTTATTCTGGAGGTATAGGGAACACCATTGAGAAATGGGGAAGAGATACAAATGGAAGGAAGCCAATAAGAGTACATTTTTAAGCCAGCAAATACAATGGATCCCTGGAGCTTAATTCTTCAAGGAAACTCTAGGGTTATGGGGTAAATACATGTCTCAGAACCACTTCACTCAAGAGGCATGAGCCTTCATTTTTCCTCAAATTTCTACAAGTAATCCCAACACCGTATTAGAACTAGATCTACATGTCTTTGCCAGAATGCAGAGCAGGGAGACGACCTCATTTTAATAAACTTTCCCCTGTAAGCCTTATATTCCACACCACCATCACCCCGACCCAGCATCTTTATTTTTAAGTTTCTATGAGTACATATCAGCCACATCATGTAGTTCTCTGGGCAATTGAGGGCTTTGTTTTCCAGGAAGAAAGCAGCTCAAATACCCAATCAGGCCGTGCTAACACTTGACTTTAGTTATTGGCCTACAAACCATAAGGGAAAAGAAGAGGAAGCAAATATTGAAGAAAGAACACATCAGTGAAAGGCATCTACCTGAGGCAGATAAGCCTTCTGCCTCTTTTTCTCTAGACAAGAGGAGTCTGTTACTGTAGCAAGGTGGGAGGTGGCGGGTTGCGGGGGGGGGGGGTGTAGGGGAGAATCCTGAAGGCCCAGAACACTGAGGGAAATGTGGGAACCTAGGTCCTCAATCAGGCACATCCATTTAGGTGATCTGATTCCGGTCCTCGGTACCTCACTCCTTCCCTACAAGGGACCCTGACTCTAGACCAGAAATAAACCTTCTCTGTATTTCTGCTGTTCTTAAGATCAGGCCATGAATCTAGTTTTCAGTCCAATATACTCTCCCAATGCAAAAGGTCAGAGTCCCGTCAACTACTGTCTAAAAGACTTCTAGCTTTCACAGCATGCCCTAACTCGCTGGTAGACTGACTTGAATCTGTCATTTTCTTCCCTTAGCACATTGATTGTGCTTAATATCAATTCCACAGTTCTTTAACACCATGGTGACTGTGTGTTTAAAATGTTAGGTATATCACATGAGTGGATACATTCCATTCTACCTGTACCACCTTGCAGGAGCTATCCCAGCAAAACACAGGTGACAGACTTGGTTATCATGATGCTACAGCTTGCCAAGGGGGATAAAGATTCCATTCACCATCAGTAATGAGGTCTTAGTTACCTTCTGGATGGAAAAAAAATCCAAAATCCAGTTCCAGAATCCTATCCTGAGAGTCTGACCTGTAGGACCACGTTCACTACTAACGCCTTTAGAAGCAGAAGCGAAACAAGAATTTAAGTGCAAGCAGTTGACTTTGGAGATAGTGGGAACATGATACAAAGACGTCGTCGTTAGTTGAGAGCCCTAGGAAGTAGACTCTAAGATGGAAAGTAGTATGTAGAAGGATTATTAGGGAGTACCCTTGGGACCTAGGGGAGGCAAGTGAGCAGGATTGGGCAGAGGGAGATGCTGGGCTGCAATGCAGCCTCTCAGGGAAGCTTCAGCCATGCTTGCAGATAACTCTGGATCTGGAATTACCCCTCAAACTGTGCTAAACCGGGCCAAGAGTCAGGTCATTCTATCCTTGAGTAAATCACTTTGTGGATGCAAGTTGCCCTGTGACAGTGGTAAAGTCCTTGGGGAAGATTTGTTTTTCTAGCTGAAAAGCGCTGTAAAATTCTCGAATGTAAGTGATAGCTAACTATCTGCTAGCAGGATTCCTTACAGCTGTGGCAATAGGACTTTCATTCCTAGGGGGGCATCTCGTGGCACATTTCAACATCTAACTGAATGGAAGGCAACCCTGATTGGACGCTTCATTAAATCCACTGCCGCAGTGGCTGGAGCTTGACTATGGAAAATGATATAAAAGACCTGCCTCAAAATGATCCTAACATTGAGATGCAGGAACTGGGATGTTTACACAGAAACTCTCAAGAGTCAAGGTCTATACCTGAAGCTGGAAGGTATTCGTTTATCAGCAGTGGTACCACTGGTCTGTCATGCAAATATTAGAGTTGGCTTCCATGGTTCTGGAAAAATCTTTAGACACATAAATGTTGGTACCGGCAGAAGGAAATGAACCGAGCACACTAAAATGGTAAGACCATAGGATGTTGTGGGCATTGACTGTGTATTACAGCTACACACAAACACCAAATATAAATCAAATCAATTTTTTTTTTTTATTTAGCAGAAAGGATTATCGTTAGTGGCATAGATAAATCAATCTTTATCAAATTTAACAACAAAATTTGTAAAACTGCAGATTGCTTCAGAAGCCTCATGAAAAATTAGCTCCAATTAAATAAATTTTTTAAAAGTTATCTAGGTATGTTGGGCCTTTGAAATGGGTACAAACCTAAATTGAAATAAAATATTGATTTTTCGTGGCGATTAATAGGACTAGAGATATGATGCCAGATTTTTATCAAAGAGCAACAATTTTCCTCAAGCATCGTTTCCTTTAGTTCAGTTTGTGTTGACCAGATTTCATTTTATCTTTATAAAAGCATTTCAAGTAACATTCAATTCATCTCTGTTAAACTTCTGGAAGTTGGGCATGGAGAAGGCAGGCAACTTCCGTAAAGGATTCGACAGAAAATAATGACAATGGATGTAAAAGTGTACTCAGGCAGCCATTTCTCTCTAGTTCACCTTCTTCCAGTCACTAACTCAAAATCCTCCAAAGCGAGAGTTTTAGGTCTGTGTTCTGTTCTCATCAAGAGAGTAACTGCCTCATCAAGAGAGTAAGCACTTAACATCGACTTTCCTCGGCACTCCACGTTACAGTGCTGTTTACTTAGTGGATGTTGGGGCAGAGACTTGATTACAGGAGAGCCTGAGGGGTACCTGCCTTGCAGAGGGGGAAGCAATCATCCTTCCCCTTCTCTCTGCCTCACTGCTTAGGTTCTTATTGGGCCTCTACCCTTTATCTCCTTTGCCCAATTGGGCATATCAGGGCTTCCTCACCACTTCTATCTCCACGAATGCTAGAGTCAGGACTTCAGCAGGCCAGAGTAAGTGGAGAAACGTATCATGCTAACACTAATCAAAAGAAAGCTGGAGGAGCCATATAAATGTCAGATAGTACAGAGTTCGGAGCAAGCAAAGTTACTGAGGATGTAGAGGGGCATTATGTAATGAGAAAGGGACCAATTCTCCAAGACATAATAACCCTTAATGGGTATGCACCAAACAACAGAATATCAAAATACCCGGAGCAAAAACTGACAAAACAGTAAGGAGAAATCAGTGATTCCACTATTACAGTTGGAGACTTCAACACCCATCTCTCTGAAATAGATCCAACAGGCAGAAAGTCAGTAAGAACAAAGTTGAACTCAAAAGGTAGAGAAAAGAATGTTACAAGAATGAAGATGCCATATAAAAATTTTTTAACTGTTGTTCGTAATCATATTTGGTGATGATACATTTATTACTAATAAACTATCGTTAATTATAATTTATTATTACTAGTATGTTTACATACAATATATTATTTTTATATTATGTAAAATACATATTATATATAATTTTATAAATTATAAATTACAAATTAAATTTTATAATTTATACACATTTATATAATTTTGTATGGAATATGCTCTATATAATATATGAGTTTATTAATTGATACATTATTCATGATTATTAATTTATTATTATTAGGCTGTTGTTCTAGAATACAGGATTAAGCAGATGGGTAATTATGAAATATTAAAATTCAGTCATTCAATCATGTTTTTAAGAACCAGGACTCCTGATGTTTAAGAATATAAAAATATAGAAGAATTTAAGTAAAAATCCTATAATCCTATATTAGAATCGGAGGTATCAGTATGAATCCTGAAGTCTTCTGTATTTTAAAAGATTACACACACACACACACACAACCACACACATACACATACATAGATTAGATTATTGCCATTTCGAATGGCAATGAATGAATTCGGCCAGGGATCCGTAAACTGTTTTATGAAGAGGTAGACAGTAAATATTGTAGGCTTGGCAGCGCACATGGCACAGTTATAACTACTCAGTTCTGTTTTCAGAACAAAAGCAGCCACAGACAATTCGTAAACTAATGTGCATAGCTGCATTCCAATGAAATGATTTACAAAAAGAGGAGTTGGTTCACAGGAGTCTGTTGACCCTTAAATTAGGCAATAAGCATAAATGGCTGCTAACATCACCAAATGACAGTCATTATTTGTTATTTGATGAAAGAGCACAATACGACCTGTAATATGATCAGGCTTTTAGACCCAGCTGCCAATTTACAAGAAACACACAGGACAGAGAAGCACATTAAACAGGTTAAGTGTGAGAAAGTCTACAGGTCAAACTATACGAGTTCTTCAACAAACATTATAAGAAATAAGGATGGGAGAAGGAACCTGATGAATAAACTAAAATTTTGAATACATATAAACAATTTTTAAAAGGGCAACTATTAAATAATCAATTAAAACACTAACAGGATTAAAAAAAAAAAAAACCAGTCCCTGAGGCCTTAGTCATCCTTTTAACTTTGTATTGGCTTTTTCAGCTTAGAGAATAAGGAAGCATTTGCCTATGAAAGCAGTTGAGCCATAAACATTCTGTTGGCTCCACACCACCTTGCAGGTGAGGAGTCTTCACACAGGACTTTGGCTCTGGCACCTGCGGAAGGTGGGAGGAGTTTGCCTTTGGTGGCCTTGTGATGTCCCTTTCAAAAATTTCCTTTCCTTATCACCTTCACATGCATCAAATCCTGTATTTAGATGAGAATTTTTGATGTTTTGGATTCCTAAATAATATTTCTATTAAAAGTAAGGGACTTTGGAAACTGAAAACCCTATATGACATAATGAAATGGTGCCTTTCCTACTCTATTAATCGCTAGGGTGACTGAATAATAATGTACTGTCTAAACAGCAAGACTTTTTAAAGCGACTATTAATCATGCCATGACAACGGACATGAAACCGAATTATCCCAGGAGAAGTGGGAAGTGTGGCCACTCAGTAACAGTGGGAATATTTTTGTACTGAGAAGAACTACTTATGGTCTAAATAAATTATCACGCTGTACCTCCTCCTTCAGTTGGCTCTGCCTCTATGTCATATGTCTCTCTGCACTTGGATGGTATATAGCACCACTTCGACAAGCTGCAGTATGTGTTTCTGGGTGATGCTTCGCCACTTCTAAGCCATTCCATGTGTAAAAGCAGGTTTCTGTAAATTGTGCCATTTGACGCACTGGAAGTCAGGACACCCCTCACATACAACCAGCAACTAGATGGATATTGTGCAAGATGTTTTTTCTCTTGTTTGATTCTGTTTACTCAACTGTAAAATAAAGGGTTTGTACCAGCGGTTTTGAAATATATTTTAGCTTTATTTCTTAATCTGAGTGCCCTGTGTATGTATGTACACAAATGCATGCACACTCTTTATTAAGAAAGTGGACTTATATCCAGATGAGTGTATCTAACTCCAAGAAGTAAGGAAAATTAGTAATCTCAAAAAATGTTTTCTGGTACATGGTATCACAGGACTCATCTAGTGTAGCAAACATGAGTTTGCTGTCCTTATCCTTAAGCATTTCTGAAGAAAATGCTGTTTCAAAGCCAGTTCCTTAGAGCCAGAAAGTTCTGGTCCTTTTCAAGTTATTTCTTCTTAGAATACTGTTGGGTGTTCAAAAACGGACAAGCAGATTGTAACTCGAGCATCGAGCACACCTCTGCGGGGGAAGCTATGACCCATGCAGTCACTTCCCTTCGCTTCTTCCCTTCCCGTTGCTGAGGGCCATGGCCACGTCCGAGGGGACTGCAGTGGAGACGTCTTAATTGGCTCTTTTTCTTTAACAACACCCAAAGGTAAACAGCGATTGACTTTTTGAGAGGTTATTGGTATGATGCTGAAAGTTCTGAATTGTAGGATGAGAAAGTATAAGATTCATTGATTTAAACCCATAGCTAGCATTGGCTGAGTTCTGTGCAATATAACGGGCAGCCGTCTCTGCCTCGGGAGTTGACAGAAGTCTAAATCACACAGACAAATGAGACTCAGAAATCTAATGAGACCCGGGGACAAATGCAGAATGAGAAACTGAAATGAAGTTTAGTCTCCATTACTGACTTCGAAAACACAAAGGAACCCGGCAAAGCCTTCCCTGAAGACTCACGAACATACTGGAAGTACTGGAAGTCATCAATAAGAGCTTAGTTTCCAAACAGCATCGTCTCTACCAGAGAAACAACACATGCATTCACGTTGCCTGTACAGACAGGAGCTGACTTCCAAACCGCTCATTCCCGTTTTGAAGTGACCGCCACGGGCAAGTCCTGAACACCACAGAAAGTGTCATTGTGTGTGCTGGTGGTAAAGGGGTGGGGAAAAAAGAGGAATAATTGTAACTGGCTTTTTCCCTACATCCTTCTTCTTCTTGTTCCTTTAAAAAGGTAGAACGCTGTCCTTATCACATTATGTTCTAACTTGAGGTTTGCCCGTCTGTCTCCCTGTGGCAGGTCAGTTGTACGGGTGTCCCAAATGGCCTCCCCGAAACCATATTCTTTGCAATGTGACAGTGCAGCTCCTCCCCTCAGGTGATGGAGTTTATTCATCTGCTCCACCCCTACTTTGAATCTGGGCTCTCCTTTAGACTCACTTTTGGCTAACAGAATGTGACAGAACTAGCTTGGTGCCACTTCTGGGGCTGTGTCTTAAGAGGTTTTGTTCATTCCCATCGTTGTCTTGGATGCTCGCCATCATGCGAACCAGCCCAGGCTAGCCTGCTGGAGGTGAGCACCCACATGGAAAACATCGAAGCTGTTTCAGCGCTCCTAGCCAAGGCCCTCCTCGCCAGTGCCCTATTAATTGCCAGCTGATGACAGATAAATGAGTGACCTCAGCTGAGATCAGTCATGTCTGGCTCAGACAAGAAAAAATATTTATTTGACTTACAGATTCATGAATTAAATAAATATTTATTGTTGTATACTACTGAGGTTTTCTGGTTATTTGCTATGCAGTATTATTATTGCAATAGATATCAGCTACACTACCCTACTAAATCTATTCACACGGAAGAGATCTCAGTAGAAGTTGGTGAATGAATAATAGAGCGAATGAATGAATAAATGAAAATACCATAAACTGAATGATGTGACGTTTAAATAGATTCTGCCTCATTAAATACAGAAGGATGGTGAATTATCATCTTATGTTTTCCTGACTGGAGACTCTTCCTCGGCCCCAGCCCACCTTAGAATGCCTGACACTGATTGAGTGTGTAGGCCACAATGCTGACCTCATGCAACCGCCGAGCCAGCTGGGTCCACTCCATCTGTGAGCTGAGGTTATGTATTCATAGGAGCAGCGCAGAGAAATAAATGGTCCAAGACTGGGGGTGTCTGCCCGTTAGGGTCCCTAGTGTGCCAAGGGGGTGAGTGCAAGTCATCCACTGATGTTTTTGCCAAGAATGGAGAAAAGAGTAACTAAACATGTGTGCTCTGGAGTGAGAGAAAGGAAAAGGGAAGCTCTTCATCCTTCTTCTAAGATGCGCAGGCATGCGCACGTGCACACAGAGACACACACTCACGCACACAGCGCAGAGTTGCCACACAACACACAAAAATTCCATCAAAACACATAAAACTCTGTGATGGAAACCATGGAATCTGCAGCCAGGAAGACCAAAAATATGCTTGCCAAAACCTCCAGTAACAGGGGAGGGTAGATATGGCTGTCTCAGAGGGCAGTGTGGATACTACAGATTTACAAAGGGGCCCTTCATGGGAGCTGGAGGGCTGAGAAAGACTAGAGAAGGGTCAGTCAACATAAACTTTGGAAGCTTAGCTCAATGTGGCTAAATCTTGAAGTACAATCATAAGTCCAGATGAAAATACATTAAAAAAAAAAAAACAAAGGCATGAGGGTGAGACAATCATGGCCGATTTTTGGAGGAACTAAGTAGCTACAAAAGAAAACCACATAAAAGAATTATGATAAGATTAGAGGTGATTGTGCACCATGTCTTTTTGTACAGGGTTGAAGAAATATTGGTAAAGAAAGAGGAAGATGCTAGGGTACAAGTATGAAGGGTTGAGGCTTCACTCTGAAGACAAAGGATGTGATGAACTTAAGCCAGACAAAAATAAGAAGCATCTGGACAGAGGTGAAATTGACCATGTGTACTAGGTTCAAGGACTATTCAATAAAGAAGGACTCAAAAAAATATTTTTCCCAGATCTTAGATTTATAGTGCATTTTCTTGGCTTTTAAACTCTCTAGAGTTGGTGAGACCTTCAAAACAATATTCACAAGGGGTCACGCTTCAGACTGCATAACTTCTCAGGCTAGCAGAGGTGAGGGGGTGGGGAGACTTCTTCCCTTTTACATTCCACCCCAAACAATAACTGATGCAGTCACGCAGGAGCCTCTGAGCCACAGCTGCTGTTTGGGCTCACATTTCCTTCTGTCACAGCCCGATGATTCAAGCTTTATTTCTCACTCCTGCCTCCCTGCTTGAAATCATTTCCCACAAGCTCACTGCTCCTGCTCACGTCCCTCTTGTTTTTCCAATGGGAAGCGTGTGGCTGGCTCACAAGATTCTTCTTGGTGTTACTCCATTCATGGCTTGGAAGCCCATCCTTGTTTATCTCTCCCTGTCTCCTCAACAAGATGGGTGGATGTTGTTTTAGGGGTCTCCTTCCCGGGGAATCCACTGCTGCTCAGAGACTTCACTTTAATGCTTCTCGCTTTACAGCCTCCAGAAACGCTTCTTCATCAGATTTAAGGTATATGCTGTGTCACTCAGCGAGCCAAACAGAAGCTGAATACAACTCACATTGACATGTATGGTAATGTCTCCTAAACTACACTTCCTAAATTACTCTCCTAAAAAATTGAATTTAAAAAGCCATTTTTCTCAACTGCCACTAATACGCTCATCTCATTTTGTTCTGTTGCACAATTGAGCATGACGGATTTAGCCAGTTTTGATGTGTCAAATTTTTCCTTTCTTTGTGCTTTGCAGCCTAATTTTTTTTTTCTCCCCAGCTGGGGACAAACTAAATTTTCAACTACCCACAATAATTTGATTTTAAAAATTCATCCTCCCAGTGGTTTTTGTCTTTTGTACAGACGGCAGGCAGACCATAGTCCTGAGAGCGGTTTCCGAGTTTGCAATAGAGAGCCGATCTTCAGATATTCGATCTGCTTTCTGAAGAAGGAAAAGCAATTTGTTCTTTCTGCCCCCAAAATGGGAATTGGCTGTACTTCTGATGTGGATAAGTGCTAAGCCAGAGTTAAAACAAGAGCAGGGCACTTGTGTGGATATAAGATTAGGGCTTTGGAAATGTTAATATTTTATCTATTTTTACTTACTGCCAGGGATAGTCTGTAATAAGTATTATTTAGGAAAGAAGCCCATGTAATCATCTTGTTTTTTATTCCCTTTATCTGTAAGCTTCAGGCATTTTTATTAAGTCATCCAAAACCAACAGCATTGACTGGACAAAGAAGCTGGGGCTTATAAACCAAAGTATCAGTTCTATAAAAGACTTATCCTAATTCTACTTGTAAACATGGTCTTCATTCAAGAGCTGGGTTACTTGAAAGGAAAAGAAAAAAGAAAAGAAAAGAAAAAGCAAACATTATTATCTTAAAAAAAAAACTGGTATTTTAGAAAGTGGTGAATGTGGTGATAGAGAAGTAACTCCTAAAGCTAATTTTTTTTTGGATTTCAAGTACAGCCTTGAGCCTTGAAGATGAGGACAAGAGTTGACATAACAAGAGCATGAGACACAGATGACACAGGATGCTTGTTCTTGCACATCTCATAAATTAATGCATGCGTTTCTTCAATTCACAGACATTAACTGAGCAACTACTACGTTTCAGGCATTAGGCACAATGCTAAATGCTGAAGCTACTGGAATAAGTAAGACAGAATTCATGTCTTCTAGGACTCACAGCCGAGAGGAGGGATATCCACATATAATTACAATAAAATTCAAAATGTGGGCAAAAGTAAATCATATTTGACTTCACCCCAGTTGTCTTTCGTTTATTCATTCAATTATCCCAGAGAAAAGGATCAAAGTGAAGAGTTCTAATTTTAGAGATAGGATGGAAAATGAGCCCATTAATCACGTCTAAAAGTTTCTCCTAAAGATGCCAAATTACCCAAAGGAACGCATTTTGCTTAGTTATTTTCAATATTTTGGAATGAGTGGTCTGATGTGAGAAAAAACCACCATTCAAATCTATTACCTCCATGCTTCTTTATGGTAGAGGAAATTGATTTGCCAAGAATATCGAGGACTAAGATGGCCCATCCCCATTACTTGCATTTCCCAAAAGGTGAGGGGTAGTTTAAAACTGCTTAATTTTCAACATTTCTATTATGTAATTTGATTTATTTGTGCCTATAACTAATTCTCTCCCCCAATCTTCCAAGAGGGGTATAAAACTTCTTCTAATATAGTGTAATAAGATGTTAAATTGGAAATTCCAACTACGTCACAGCAATATTTAAAAAAATATGAAATTCCAAAGAGAAGTGTCGAATCAAAATGCGGATTTTTAAGGGAGATATCAAGAATCAGTAGGGCAGGTCCAAAACCACAGGAGAATTTAAAACAGGTCAAGAGGTTGGAGATGAAGGTATGATTTGTGAAGACGTGTTTTGCGAGGCTGTTCCATCTTTTCAAGGGAAAGAGTGGAGCGCTGCCCTTCACTAAAAAAGCTTCCTTCCCTGGGACAACTCAGACTTGAGGTGTGTTCTCAGTTCGGGGAGAGATGGGAGCACTGGGATCTGAGAGGTTTAGTGGAAGGCAGGAGGGGCAGTCGATGAGCTGTTTGGGCAAGAGCAAGATTATTAGCAAAGCAGCCAAAGGGGAAAATGAGCTCCAAACATTTACCCATCTTACAACAGAATCAGAGATAGTATGAAATTATCTGCCTCTTTCCCCTTCCTCTCACTGAGTTCTATTCCCATAATCCATAGCGTCAGTGATTGCAGCTTGCAAGTGTCAGATCATTGGGCAGGAAGGACAGCAAAAACACCTGCCCCTCTCCCACTGAAAGCAGCTGGTCGGCCTCAGATGTGGAGCACGGGGTTGGAGATTGGATCTTAAACCAAATGCAGAGTTTCAGTTATAGTTCGGGAATGGATATTCTAATTTACATATTGGGAATATATTTGAGATTGAAAGTCTCAACTTCGAGTCTCGAATTTCTGTTTTCTTCTCTGTTCTCTTTCATTTCTGCTTTCAGATCTTCAATTCTTCCCTGAGTTCATCTCTTTCTATTAAGACTTTGCTGAAATCATGTGGCAATGCCTATCACTGTGACTTCTTCCAACCCCTTCCACAAAGCTGAGCAGAAACATGGTCTGCCTTGCAAGTCTCCAGAGGACAGCTTTGCTGAATGTTTTGCTATGATATGACAATAGACGTTTATTTTTCGACTACATGAAATGTCCTGTTCTTGATTGGCAGGTGACTATGCTCCAAGCACCAAATAGCGATTCAGAGACCCAGCCTCCTTCCAATTTATGGCTTCACCATCACCCTGGGCCACCAGGGTCATTTCTACACATGTCTGCAAGGAGGAGAATGAACATGAAGCATCTTATATAGGGAATTTTTATGAGCCAAGCCCCAAAGTTCCGTTGACCAGAACCCAGTCACATGGCCACATCTAACTGCAAGAAGGGCTGGAAATGCATCTACTTTTGTGCAAAGGAAGAAGAGAAGTTGTTCACAGGATTAGTGAACAATCAACCTGTTTCTGCCTCCAGAGCTTTTTCATTTTCTAAGAGTAAGACAATTAGCTACGTGAACTTATCCAGAAGAAAAGGGAGGAAATTTGACCCCTGAAAAGCTGTGAAGTGACATGGAAGACAAAAATAGTGCTTTGATTACAGTTCTGATTTGGGCTTGTTGGAAGCATAATTTTCAGCTGTCAAATGCACAACACCAGGTAATAAATCAGTTCCATATCTATTTTAGAAGCATACCTCCTTCCTGAAGGACTCTGGGTAATTGCTCTAATCTGGACTGATTGTTTTCAGATCTGTCACACAGCTCTCACGCTGGGACTTCCCTTCACCATAACCTAGATGGACTCTTCATCTTCGTAGCCCCTTTTACTCTGTCAGACCTGTGGCAGAGTGAAAGGGGGCTACCTCCCTTTCTGTTTGAACCCTCTTTTTGATGGAACACATCCTCTAATAGTGTCGTGAGAAAGAGAGCACAGAAGATCCATTTTTTGAGATCCCACGTATCTGAAATTATTCTATGTTCACGCTTGATGGGTAGCTGGGCTGAATTGGAATTCCAGGTTGCAGTTCATTTTTCTTCAGGATTTTGAAGGGAATGCTTCAGTGTCTGATTACGACCTTTCAAATGTGCCCCCTTATTTCTGTCTAGCCACATTTAGGATCTTTGGATCCTTGGGATTCTGAAATATCATGATGTTACACGTTGATGTCTACTGTTTTATCATTCACTTCAGAGGACTCTTTCGACCTAGAAACTCATGGCTTTCAATATTTAGAAGGTTTCTCACACTGTATCTTTAAAGTTTTGGCCTCCTTTTCTTTGCTTTTGTTCTTTCTCAAAGACCTAATAGGTGAATGTTTTGCCCTTGATTAGTTCGCTAATTTTTAAAAATATTTTCTTTCCTATTTATTTTCTTTCTCCTTTTGTTCTAATTTTTTGGAAGAGTCCTCACTTTATCTTTCATACTTGTATTAAATGTTTTATTTCGGCTACAGTATTTTTACTTCTTATGACTTTCTTATCCTATGAATTTTTAAACTTCTCGTTATTGCTTCGAAAGTAAAATTTATTCAGTCTATGAATATTAATGATTCTTTATCTTATCTTTTATTTCTTCCACTTTTACATTGCCTTTTTCTTCTGAGTTCCTTTCATCTTGTTCTCATCTCTGACTTTCATATGAAATGCTTCTTTCATATATCTAGTGGTCCCGGGATATCTATTCCTATTGATAATTCTGTTTTGATGAAAGAAATCCCAATTGGTGGGCTTCATTGCAGGGTGGTCAGAACTCAGAAATGTCAAAAAATATAGATTATTTTTATTGAGCCAGTCAAGTACTCCAGAAATAAATCTGCCAATATACTGCCAGTTGGATCTGAGCTACCACTTCCCACACTCTACGATGAAGAGGCTTGTCAATGTATGGTATTTAGATGTTCTCTTAAGTCCTCTGTTATCAATATATCATCTCATCTTGCACCCAATCTTTCTTAGGTCTGATTTTTCTAAGATGCAAACCCCTTGTCTGCTTCGGGGGTTGAGAAGAGGAGTGGTTGACAGGCTATCCAGCATTGTGAGCTATATGCCGAAGACTAAAGTGCTCTGTACCAACCTCCCATCAAGACTCTTCATTTTATTCCCACCCCTGCCTTTTTCCATCAGAGGCATGTGGTGCCTTCTGGAGTTCTGTGGCCCGCTTCTTGTTGTCCGCCATCTACAGGCAGTTAGTTATCTTTTGCTTTTCCCACTCTGCTCTCCCATCTGCCAAAACTTTGATAACTTTTTAAAAATTTACTTCCCATGTTCTATTGTCCTTTGGATCATGCATTTTTTTTTAATTCTTTTAATATTAGTTTAGTTGGGATTTGGTAGAGAAGGAAGATAAAGTGTATTGAATTCATACTATGTAACTATCCATCTAATAACATTTTCAGATGTCTTTTTTCCTTCCCAAACACATCACTATATCCTAGCAGGTTTAAATTTTTAAGAGACATGTGTGCACATATATAATAAAGCAGAGTCATTTCAATATTTTATATCCTTTAAAAAGACTAGTCACAGAATAAAGGAATATGTAGACCTAAGTTTTATCATTTCAGCCTGTATGGATATCCTCTAATGAAAACACAGGTTGTACTACAAAAGCAAATAGTATTAAAATTGGCTGCAGGCTAAGTAAAAAAAGGACATCTTCCCAATATAGATGACTTTTTGGCTTATAAATATTAGAAAGTAGTAATGATATATCCGCATGCTAACATCCCTATATTTCTTTCATTAACTTTGTCAAATTCTGTTTTCAAAGAACTACGCTTGTCCTTAAAGGACAAATTCAACTTGTTCGGAAGCCAGGTTCAGGCAATGTCTTTCTCAGTGGCCTGCTGAATTGACTCTGATGAGATATGAAACAGAGACATCTAAAGGAATTTTTAGGAACTGAAACATGAATATCTATTATCCTTTTTGATTGATTCCCTTGGAAATGAAGTGTTTAGTTTCTTATGAAGCTAGGAAACAACGCTTTGTAAAATTAAATCCAAAGCCAAAATAAAATGCTTTTTGGAACAAGTTAAGAGAAGGCTACAATCACCCACAGTTTGTAATAAAGAGTTACTGTAACAAAAAATATCACTTATTTTTCCTAAAATTATTGGAAGTAAATTGACTCATATTAGCTATTTCTATTCATATTATATTTTGATTTTTACTGTATTTGTCCATAGTGCTATGTCTGCTATAGTTGCCTAAAAAAAGGAAATAACTAATTATTGAATGAGCAATTAATTAATTGACTAATATTCTAAAGAAATATAATTAATGTATTTTTTCTGACTGATTATTTTAAGTAATAATTTCCAGTTCTCAACCTTTCCCTTGATAGGACTTAGAGAAGGTATGAAAGAATTGTTTGTGCAAATTTAAAATGTTATCGCACACAATAATGGCATTTCTCCCAAGAGCTTTATTTTCCCAAATGGATTAGAAGTAATAATGAAATTAAAATCTTCTTTTCAAAGACAGTTAGATAATGCCTTCTTGTTTGACAGGCTCTGAGTTGTTAAAAGCTTTTCTCCAAGCCATATAATTGCCATAAAATAGCTCCATTTGAATTACTTTTCCTGGAAATCCAGGGCCTAGTTCCAAGGCCATGAGAAAGTCAGCTTCCTTAATGTAAGTTAAAAAATAAACATAAGAAATAATAGCAAACCACATGTCAGATTTTTTGAAGGTACATATGCTCTATCTATTTTCATGAATATACTTCTTCCTCGTTCCCTTTTTAGTTAATAAATAGATCCTCTCTAATTTAAGAAAGATAAAAAGAAATAGAGAAATAATAAGAAATGAAAGAAGGAATGTTAAGTTCTCTGTGTTGCACACCATTCTAAGTGGCAGAGTCTTAATTATTAGAACACGTGATAAAAGAACATGGCAGAGGTCAGAGGAGCTTTGAAAACCAGCCAGGGTTTTACTATTCTTTTAAATTAGACTAAGTTCAATTAATTCATGAAACTATGATATAAATTCAACCACCACCTGGCAAAAGTCACCTGGCAAAAGCGAAGAGTAAAAACCCAAATGACCCTAAATCTTGTTCAGGGCACCTCTGTCTGCACATTCTCCTGCACCTAACTTTTCAGCTGATTTTAAGAATAAGAAAGTGATTTGTCTTTATGTTTTGAAGACCACTTCTGGATATTTTACAATGTTCAAAATAAAGTTAAGAGGAAAAGTACAGGACAGAATGCTATCTATGCAATATGAACAAATTTTGCTTTAAAGAATCAAAATATTAAAGAGAAAGAATCGATCCACTCACCTAAGTTATGCAGCAATAGCAAATGAATCCATAGTCTTAGGAGCAGACAACAAAGTTTATTTCTTGATCGTGTTACGTATCCTTCATAAATCATGGTCCGATCTATTACAGGTCTTTTTTGTCCTGAGACATAGGCTGATGATGGAACCATTTTCCTAAGATGGCGGGGGTAGTAGGGGAGAGGGACAGAACTATAAACCCTTGCATAAACCCTAAGCCATTCTGCACACCACTCTAGGAAATGGCTTCTCATTTCGACTCATATTTTCTCGTCCAAAGCAAGTAATGTGGCCAAATCTGATAAAATGATGCAGGGAGGCATAATCCTGCCACAGGGGAGCAATGAAGATTTGAAGACAATAATATTATCTGCCACAGTTCCCCATTTGGTCCCAAATGAGTATTTTCCTCCTTCCATATGCAAAACATATTCATCTCCTTTCTCAAGAGAGACAAACCCACATAACATCAAGGTCAAAGACTAGAATCCTGTGAGCATCTCCGCAGGTGTACAGACATGGCTCCTCCAATCCGGAAGCCTAGGAAATGCATTATAACTGCCTGACCCAACACACAGTCAACATATGATGGGTGGATTTCGGCCAGAATAATGGCCATAAAGGTTCTTTTTTGTTTTTCAATTACAGCTGACATTCAATATTATTTTGTATTAATTTTAGGTGTACAGTATAGTGGTTAGACACTTACATAATTAACAAATTGATCCCCCCAATTAGTACCTACATGGCACTATATACAGTTATTACAATATTTATTAGCTATATTCCCTATGCTGTACTTTACATCCTCACGACTATTTTGTAACCACCAATTTGTACTTCTTAATCCCTTCACCTTTTTATTATTTAGAAGAACATTACAGATGAAGAACAATCTTATTATAAAAATTTTAGCTGTTAATTAAAACAAAACCTTTCTGTGTAATGTTAACCTAGAGTACCTAGTTCTATATAAACTTGAAATAAAACTACATTTCTTTTCAAATGTTTTGTAACTCAGAATGTCTGCTGAGCTTTAATCTGACTCTTTTCCCAATCACTTTTTTTTTAATCAATGAGATTTTACAACATTTGTTAAGTGCACATTTTTGTGTGATTGCCTATTTGCATTAGGGACTCTTGAAGGATGTCTTGAGGTCTATTTAACTCACTCTTTACATTGACTAATCAATTTGTAGCTTAAAGTATGTCGTGGAAAACAACTAAAGTGAATGCAAGAGACTAAAGCGACTAAGTTATCCAAATAGATATGTAATCAACCCCAATCTTATTAATATCTGTTTTCTTAATTTTTCTCACAACTGTTCTCTTGCATTCCCTCCTTCATGCCCCTGATCAAGACTCCCAATATTTCTATAAGACTTTGTGTCAGATCCCCTTGCATAAACCCTACCCTATTCAGCACAACACCCTAGGATCAGCCTAAATCTACACTGTATAATTGTCTTTCCCCTATATTATTCCACTTTATAGTAACCTTCAGTGGTTCCTTATGGCCTACAGCATAAATTCAGGCTCTTGAGCCTGGCATCTGCAGTCCTTAATTATTGATGCCCCAATCTGCCTTCCTAACTGTCCCCACATCCACAGCTAAAACTTCGCTAACACCCTCCTTTCTGACTGAGCCCGTATATTTCACTGTCCCGCAAACAAATCACAGATCGCTTTCTGGGTTACGACACTCTGTGGATCCAATAGATCAAGAGCACTGCCTGTAAAACAACAGGATGTCAGCCCTTTTTCATTCTTGGGTCTTATGAATACGCCATATTTTTTGGTTCAAAGGCAGTGGAGCAGGGGTGGGTACGATTGCCTCACCTGTAATTTGTGCTGCTACCTCCATCCCCGCCATCCCTGTGCTTCAGACGTATTTACTGTCTTTCTTGATTGTGTTCCACAGTCACTCACCTCTGCCATGGTGAACCTTTGCAAACCACCCCACCATGTTGCTGGTCAAACCCCGACACTTGCTGTGCAGGCTCCCCACACTTGGGATTGGCCTGCTGTTGGCTACCAATAATATAGTGGCATCAGGTCTCTCCACTACAGCTCTCTGGAGCTCCTCAGTGTCCCTGCCTTTGTGTCTCTGACCAGGAGAAAAGATCCTAGCCCTCCATGCATCCCACCCCTCCACTGGCAAGCAAAGAGGAAGGAATTCCCAGCAGAATTACTGGCTGATACAGTTGTTCAGTTTTACAATTCTATCTAGGGAACACAGGCATCAGTAGCAGGGTAGGATCAAGCACAAACTCATGTTATGCCCTGAATGACTTGCTGGCTCCTTTCTTACGATGATTTTTTTCTCTCATGGGCCATATAGTTCCTCCTTGCTGTCTAGCTGACTTCCTCTTGGGCCCACCAGTCCATACAACACTTCTGTCATTAAATCAATAAATTGTTAAATCCTACATTTCTAATTTAAAATGGTATGACAACTCAGTATGCAAAATGAAAAAAATCTAAAGACATTCCTCAATTCTATTATATAATAAATTAAAAGTCCCAACACAATTCTGTAGATGTTTCTTTTCTTTGATTTCTTTTCTTTGATTTCATATGTTCTTTAGTTAGAAGAAAGAAACTTACTCAAGTGTCAGAAACCAGACCCCAGGAAGAGTAGGATAAGATGGCAGGATGGCTCGGGACTCAAGGTGACTCTAAAGGCTTCCAACAGCTTCTCATGAATCGTCATGAAAACAGCCATTCATGTGACTCTGCTTCTCCGAGCAGTTCCTTCTTCCCATACCATGAGCCACTGCTTCTAATCTAGTGGTTCTCAAACAATCTATGGTCCAGGAATGCTTCCCCACCCCCACACCCCACTATTCCCCAATTCATCATAGACTAATACTTCTATAAAACAGAAAATCACACATTTGGATGTCAAAGTAATGTTAAACTGCTTTACAGTCCAAAGGCTCAGCTTCCTCCCTTTCATTTCGCTTATTGCAGAGCAGTAACAACACACAAGCCAGCTCTGAAGCTCAGGCCACACTTTCGGCAGCACTGCGTCTGCTTTCTCTTAGTTCCTGATGCCACATGTTGTTGGGGTGCAAGTGTCCTGCCATGTTCTCCCCGCCCTTTCTTATGTTCCAGCCTTTACATCCTGCTCCTTCCCTGCATGCTAACTGCCTTCTCATTCGTAGTTGGTGTTCTGGAGAAAGGAAATTATATTGGCTCATGTCATCTTTTCTGCTGTGATGGTGGCCGTTCTGGGTTCCCTTGTCTACCCTTATCCAATAGCCTCTGAGTAGATAATTGCTATTACATGGTATGACACATGGATGACTAAGAAGCATCTCTTCAGAGACCATGAGCATGGCATGGATACTCTGATCGGCACATCATTTTCAGAGGTTTTTTTTTTTTTTTTTAATTAGTTCAGTTTCTAAAAGAGCAATATAAAATATCTGTGTTGCCAGATTAAGTCCTACTTAAGTAATAAATGTGATTTTCTCTTACTTGAAAGAGCTGACTGTTCAGTATCTTCCAGGCAAGGTGGAGATGCTGAGATGCTGAGGTCAGTGGCTGCCAAAGCGGTGCTTCACACGCGACTCCTAGTGCTCACCTTAATTGGATGTGCCATTAATCTTTGTTCACTAATATGACCTAAATCAGGAATGAGTAAACACGTTCTTCCCAGAGGGTACAAAAAATTTTTAATCTACTTTCTCTGCGGTAGGTCATGGTTGCAGAGAAGCTACTTTAGAATTAAGTTTCTCTTAAGGGAAAAATAAGCAAAACAGGCCTCAAGAATTTTCCTCTTATTCCTGTCCCTTTCTGGTCCGAAGGAAAGAGAAAAGGTAGCCAGAGGACTCAGAAAAAGCAGTGAATAATGCCAACCAAGGACAAAACACAAACATCCAGAATTTAGACACTCACCGTAGTCAACTATTGGCTCTACAGCATAAAAGACCTGAAGTCCTATTAGACACAGTGCAAAGGACTTCAGGAAGATTCCAGTGATTCACAAGTTGATGCCAGAATCCCAGTGAGCTTTTGGAGCGACCTGCATACCCCAGATCAATTAAGTCAGAATTTCCAGGAATATGTAGGGAGAAAATACATTCCAGATTCTCCTTAAAAGCCCCATTTGACACTTTTAATGGAACAATCAGTGCCTGTTAATTATTTTTAGCTCCCCATTTTATGCTTTAAGGATCCTAGTTTGGATGGTAAATTATATGGCCAACCTGGCAAGAGCTGTATTTTTCTGGCTATTTGTCATGTCATCTTCATGTGTGCCCAGGATTATAGAGCACTGATTTAGTGCAAACTTCTCATCTTGTTGAAGGAAAAAGCAAGGTCCTAAGACTTTAAAAATCAGACAAAGTCACCAAGTAGTTAGCGGCTCACACTCTATCACACTTACCTGACAGATTCTACCTTTCACAATTCCCTTGGAAGCAAAGAAAAGAAAATCTCTACTACCTTTCTTCCTGACCTCTCCTCTCTGTATAAAACTAGCTAGCTAGTTCCAGGACAGTTGATAATGGAGAGGTGAAAGGAAACTAATATTTATTGACTATGTCGATGTGCCAGGCACTAGTCATCTTAAATACAGAGGGGCGAGGCTAAGATTAGGCTACCTCCTCATTACCACACACCTTCCCCCCAGCCCCCATTCCCGCCCTCCCTAGTTTATACTGATATGCTAGGGCCAAGTAGCCTCCAGGAAAAAGAATTAATAAAGCATTCCAATATGTTTATCTTTTCAACTGAGACAAAAGGGAGGCAGAAGCAACCCAACTGCAGGGTGAAATGGACTTCTAAAAGAATTAACACTTGGGGGGAGAAAAGGAATCAAGCAAATAAGTAGGACTCCACAAGGGGAGTGAGTGTGGAATGAAGGAGCTCAGTGAGATCATGGTGGATGACGTTTGAAACCTGAGCTCACCAAACTGCAACACAGTTTTGCTAACCCACATCACTGCCCATTCTGTGGCTAGCACTGCTGACCCAGATGTGTGTGCACGCCCCTACCCACAGGAGTACCAGTAACGAAAATGACTTTACTCTCTCTCGTGTGCCATTTGCAAAGAATCTAACACCTTGGCCTCGTAGGATTAACCATCACACATTTAATGGTATTGCCATAGCACACTCTTTGCCATGAAAACTGGATGAGGGGGTTTTCAGCCTGTGGCACATACTGGGCAACATATCTACAGGTGACTTAGGCCACCAGCTCAGTGTCCCCTGACCTTAGGATGGTTTCCTTCTGAGACCACTGGGATCTTTATTCGCAAGAAGGGGTCAGTCAAGACCATCTTAACCCATTACTCAAGCTTTAATTCAGTGGAAACTGTCAATAACAGGCATTAGAGAATCTTAATTCTTTTTCTCTCAGGAGACTTCTATGTCAATGCAAACATGGTCACTTCCTACCCCTCCACCTCTGCATGCACAGGACACCTTGAGAGGGGTGGCCTTTGGCAAGCCACAAAAAAAAAAAAATCCCAGTGAAACTCTGTGCCCAGGGTGCTGAATTATCCCTTTTCTTTAATTATTTAAAGGGGGGCAACCAAATATCACTGTGCAAAAGAACAGCATCAACAAATGTCAATAGCAAAATTCTGTCAGCCTTTAAGTGGTAGCTCCCACCACTAAAGTTCTAATTAAATCATGGGTTGCCAGATAAAATACAGGGGAACTCAGTTAAACTTAAAATGCAGATAATTGACAAAAAATTTAGTGTAATATTTGGGACATGCTCATACTAAACAAATTATTTGTTGTTTCTCTGAAATTCAAATTGAACTGGGTGTCCTGTATTTTTATTTGCTAACTCTGGCAATCATTAACTAACTGATGTCTCTACCATCACAGACATTTCCAAACCCACCCACTCATACTGATCCAAGTCACACCCCCAAGGAGGAGAACTGGAATCCGAAAGAGCTCCATGCTGGCAGTCAAACAATATCAAAAGGATTGACTCTGACTGTGAATTGCTACATGCAGACTTTTGTTATAAAGAAGATTAATAGAATCATATGGCAAAAAAAAAAAGAAAAAAAAAAAAGGAGTATCCCTTTGAGTTCTGCATGGGTGAATCAACATCCTCAAAATTCATGCTAATTCCAGACTGACTTCTACCCTTGGCAACACCACAGTAAGTTCCCAGTGAAATCCTCCCTCCTTTAAAGAATTACTTTATACATTACTTTATACACTACCAATCTCTACCAATCTCTACCTAGGCAAAAAAAAAAAAAAAAAAAAAACAGGCTAAATGAATCTAGTCTCATATTTCATAAACCTCAATTATAAATTTTTAAGAATACTATTTTGAGGGATGTAGAACCTTTTGAAGAAACATCTGAGATAAATCATTAATAGTTATGGTATTTAAAATTTTAATTTAATGCAACTTTAGCCTATTCTCTATTTTTGTATGAAGGTACATGTGTGTAACCCACACCAACACATAACCACTGTTACTGATCTTTGTAACCCCAAAGCCAGATCTTTGAGTGTCACTTGAATGGTGAATCTCACCATGCTTTGCTCAATGTATATCTTTTTTTTTTTTTTAATTTATTGAGGTGACATTGGTTAAAAAAATTATATTGGTTTCAAGTGTATGATTCAATAATATGTCATCTGTATATTGCATTGTGTGTTCATTATCCAAAGTCAAATCTCCTTCCGTCACCATATATTTGACCCCCTTCACTCTTACCTACCTTTCGCCTCCCCCTTTCCCTCTGGTAACCACCAAACTGTTGTCTGTGTCTATGAGTTTTTGTTTGTCTTGTTTGTTGCTTTCAGTTTTATATGGTTCTCAATTTTTTCTGTCTGACTCATTTTGCTTAGCATGATAATTTCAAGATCCATCCATGTTGTTGCAAATGGCAGTATTTCATCCTTTCTTATGGCTGAGTAATATTCCATTGTGTATATGTGTGAAGGGATATCTTTATAAAAGTGGCGAAATGAGGACCTGAATTCATTTAGATCACAGATAGCAAACAAACAATGTTGACTTGCTGTCTGCCATGATTTGGGAATATCCTGGATGACACCCCAGATGTCAGCCTTCACCTTGGTGGATGCTCTGGTACTAGTTACAAACATAATGTAATCTCTAGCCTACTTTGCTAACTCATCATATTCATGTGTTCTTGGGTACTTCTTGGATAATGCACTTAGGCGTGTACTCCCAGATTTTGTTATAACCCAAATCTTTCTAATTAGAGATATAAGACTTATTAATAACCATTACTATATTAAATTTATCATTATTAAAATAACAATAAATTTTGCTATAGTCTTAGTGGGTAGACGCTCAGACTATGAGCAGAAAATTGCTCACCTTTATGATTATCTCATGCTGATGCCATGAGAAGCCTTTTAAAAAAATATTTCGATGGTTAAATAACATGTAAGTAGTACTTACCACTTGTGCTAAGCTTTTCAGTTCACTACAAAATATTCTGCTGAAAATCTGAGGAAATATAGGTGTGAAGAAAATCCCAGGATTGGGACAGAGCTGAGGACAGAGAACCAATGGCTAGTGATCCATACATAAAGCTAATAGTTCACGTCCCTGCTCAGGTTTGCTGTGCTGCAAGTGCCTCCCTTCCCATACCACACCCTCCTTCCGGCATCTGACATCCTCACTTCCGAGCAGAAGGAGCTGGGCAGGTAAACATCATGATTTTCATCAGCTAAGCATCGACTACATGTTCCCAAAGCAGCCAAACAATTTCCTCTTCCTGTACATGTTCCTTAACTAAAACCCAAATGACAACTGTCCTCCGCTCATCCTCGTTAAGCTGTGCTCAAAGAACCTACTCAAATTTCCATGAAATCAGTTTCCCAGGAAGAGACTCTCGAGTACCAGGTACACTGTGAGTGGGATAATGGCGAGAACATGTCTGTTGCCATTGTTTCATCAGCATCTAATATAGTTCACGACACATATGTGTTCTAGGCATACCCAGGAGAAGAAGAAGGAATATGTGTTTGGACTCTACATACATACATTCAGGTAAAACAAATCACCTTATTAATGTTAACAGTTCTTAATAATTACCATACTCCAGACAATTCTGAAGGAAATTCGGAGGTCTTGAAAGGCATTCTGATATCAGCATTTATAGTAAGTTATTTTTAATTTCTCATTCTCTCTCTCTCTTTTACTGTCCATATTCTGCTATTCATTTATTATTTATTGAGTATTTGCTATGTGTAAGAAAATCTGTACTGGGTGCTGTGGACATCTAAAGTTAGTGGACTTCCCAAGCATTCCAGTAAAGGCTTTCTCTTTTCTTTGAGCAAACTCATTAAACTACCCCTAAGAAATCAGTTAATAACATTTACTCATTTTTAATCATTTCAGCTGCTAAATGCAAAACATTTCTAAGCTATGAAATTATTTTTCTATAGAAAAATATCATTTTCCCAATTATAATAAATTTAAAAGATTTTAGGGGGAGACTATAACGATATAGTATGTATCAAGGAAAGCTGTGTGGTTTCTATTTTGGTTGATGTTATATATTTGGCCACATTTCTAGACTAAAAAACAAGAATATGGTAATAAGTTTCTAGACATATTCCCCAAAGGTTTACATAGAAGTTCTCCTGATCCTGATTATAACTCTGTCAAGTAGGTGGGTGGTTTTAATAGGTCACTGGGGTTTGGGAACCACGATGCAGAAGTATTAAATGGTTTCTCCTCCATCAACAGAGAATTAATAATGCAGCCTCTTTGGAAGGCAAACCCATTCTTACAGTGAAATAAGCATGGATCTGAGAGTCATAAAACTTGAATTTGAAACCGCATGATTTTGGAAAACTACTTAATCTTTCTACACATCTGCTTTTCACTCCATAAAAAGAAAATATTAGGTTGAACCATTTGAAATTGCCAATATGCAGTCATTTTGTACAAAAATGGCCATTTCTTTCGGATCAGGCTCCTAATAATATTAACTTAAAAGAGTTGTTCTACATATTAAATACTATATTCTATTTAAAGCACCTGCATGCAGCCCAGAATAGAGAAGTGCGAAATAAATGTTAGCTTTTTTCGCCCAGCCAGTATTAGGCCTACAGCCTCAGCATAATTTTCTCAATCATGCACCAGCCATTTGTATCACCACATGGCTCCTCCAAACCTTTTTAGATTTTAGACCAAGTAAAATACATTATCTGAATGTATTTTAAAACACATTAGCTAAAATGTTAACACATTTTGAAATTTCAGAAGGTAAGACAAAAAAACAAACAGGACTATAATTGCTGCTGATTTTCGGGTTTACTTCAGCAGTGTAAAGGCTAGGTTTGCCTTTGATTACAACTGAATATCGTTATGGAGTGACAGCCAGACATTCGTGCGGAACATCTAATAAGAACTAGGCAACACTGACGTGGATTATCCAGGAAACCATCAATTTTAGAAAAGCAGTGAAGGGGGGAAATAAAACAACATAACAAAGAAGCTATAAAATGAAGCCAGTACAGACCTGGACAAACACAACACCCAAATTTTCTCAGGTACTGTGCGTGTTTCTACAGTCTCCATACCTGCACCCTGTTAGTCTTAAGAGACACTAAGTGACCCAGAGGGAATCCCATCTGTCTAGTAAAGCCACGTTTCTCAACTATGAACTCAGCTTCCAGAAGGTATTTAGATCAATGAGGAAAAAAAAGGGACTATCCAGCAAAATCAACCAAATCGATCCTGATGATCAATAGGATTTTTGATCCTCATCTTTTATTTGAATTTCATTCTTCTCATTTTATTTCCTTTCTCAAAGACCATTCGTTCTTAATGACCTTCTACAGTGTAATAGTCATGGAACCATTCAATCATTGAATAACTATCTATTGAGTGTCTAACGTGAACTCAGCACTCTATCAGAAGCCAGATAAACATTAAAGAAAGTTTTCCTGATGCTTCTTAAGTCTCTCTTTTTCTCATCATTGAAAGAAGAATTGCAATATTTTACATACTTGCAACATCCTCTAAGGATTCTTGCATAATCAACTGTTGCCACATCAAACCCTGATGAAAATACAGTCAGGGCATGATCATCTTTCCCTTCAGACTGCTCTGTACATTAAGAAGTAATGGCCAGTGTGACTTTAGAGGACACCCAAGCTCAACTCAAGCTCTATGCCTGGAGCTTAGAATATGTGATCCACAAGGATGACTATAAGCTCTTCCTTCTCCTTCCTACTGTTGACACGGTCAAGAGGTGCCTCTTGTCACATAAGAATAGCAACCAGAGCTTTCTGTGGAGACTGGTGAAGCCATTTAATAATGAAAGGCTCATCAATAGGGGGCCATAATTTTAAGCATGTCTCTAAACTGTTAGCTGCTCAGAACCTGAGTAAGACTCGAACTGTGTGGGTCTGAACTGCATTAATCTGAGTCCACTCTGTACCGGTACATGTTCTTTGCCTTGTGGATGTTCACTCGGGCAGTGGGGAGCGGAAGACAGATAGGGAGTAAAACCACCTAATTATGTAGAAAGAGATAGTGGCAAGACCACATTCTCAAAGAAATAATCAATTAGCATTGGATTTCTACTCTGTGTAAGGTTCCCATCCATGCAAAGGACAACAGGGCTCTGTTGTTTGACAAAACATTTATTCAGGATCATTGGTATCGACTCGAAGTGAGTCAACAAGACTGGAAAGTTCATGATTCTCCTCCACTCAGTAGACAATGCTGTGTTTCCTTGGCAACTGAGCGTGTTTGGTGAGGTTTTCACTTTCCTTTCTACTTATGAAGCACAACATAAGGAGGGGGTCCTACCACCGGGGACTTGGTTCAGAAACAGGTTCCTGTGCCTGAAGTTGCTGAGCGTAACCTCGCCCTTTATTAGATTTGTTTTATATCTCTATGGTCATGTGTTGGGCAAATAAAAGAAGATAACCGAAATAGAAAAAGCCATTTTTAATGCCTGAGTTATTATTTCCTCATCGGCATCAGGAGGCTTCTGAAATTCAAGTGACTAAGAAGTTCTTACTCTTAATTAGCCAACAACATAGTTTATTTTCAAACGTAATCAACTTATCTATGTAAATGGAAGAGCAGAGGAAATACTTGGTTTCCTGCTAGGTCACGTTTTCTCAGCAACTCTGGAGCTTTAAAAAGAACTCTAAGCTCAGGCAAAAGTCAAAGGACTCAATCTCCTTCTCCACACTGGCATGGCTGATTAGAGGAGAAGAGGATGAAGAGACGGTGGCTCTGGTGCCAATCACGAACGTCCACTTTCCTGGAGATAGAATGTCAAGTACCAGTGTCCCCACTCTCCTCACCACTGTGTTCTCCCTTACTTCATAAACCCCTCCTCCCAAGTCAACTCCACGGAAGAACTGCAGACTAGGCATCCTCTGCCAGAAGAAAGACAAATACCGTTCTTGACCTGGGGCTGTGGATAAAGCCGCTTCATCCAGAGGCTCTTGGAAAGACATTATTCAAACCAATATCTAACCATTTTGGTTTCTTTGTGTATTTGCTACATGGCAGCTCCCACTTTGTAGATACTCCTCTGGGTCAGAAGCCAACCTTTTACTCTCATGTTCTAAGAAACAAACGGGCTCATTGTGAGACTAAAGGTCTTTTCTCTTATGGTGATGTTCTTGATCTTTCCCTCACTGACCCCAAGTTATACCCCATACCTGGAGACACCCTAGTCTCAAGCTTTGTTGTTACACTGGGTAACTAATTGTATAGAGAGGACAAACCATATTTTGTAATCTTCCTTCACCGGTACATTACTCAAACACCAACACTTACATGCTCCTTAGTTCTGAGGGACTCACTCTCTATATACTAACTGCTATAATTCCCTACTGTACCAAGTTGAATCATATACCCTCCAATTTCAAGTCTACACAGAACCTCAGAATGAGAACTTATTTGGAAAGAGGGTCTTTGCAGACGCAATTAGTAACGAGGAGGTCATATTGGGTTAGGGTGGACTAAAAGGGACTTTATCAGAGGAGAGGACACACAGAGACACTGAGACGTACAGGGAAGATCAAGTGATGAAGAGACTGAATGACGCAGCTGCAAGCCAAGGAGTGTCAAGGATTGCCAGCCACTGTCTAAAGCTGGGAGGAGGCAAGGAAAGATTCTCCCCTAGAGTCTTCAGAGAGGGTATGGCCCTGCTGCCCCCCTTCTAATCTCCAGAATTGTGAGAATAAATTTCTGTTGTTCCAAGCTACTTGGTTTGTGGCTATTACAGCAGCCCTAGAAAACAAATACATATACCTCAAGTAACTCCAACCAGGTCCCTTGTTTCTTATTACAGTTAAAAAATAGATTTTAAAATTGAAAGAATTCAAAAAGAGAGAAACCAAAACTTCTATTGAATTACTTTTTAGTATATTTTGGGGTCATAGGTGAAAATATATTTTTTTAAAAAATGATACAAGTTGCCTG
>NW_011889010.1:2127142-2135132 GCF_000151845.1 Pteropus vampyrus
ACTCCCCTTTCAAAAATGAAAAGCCTGAAAACCAAAGGCTCATCCATAATGCAAAAATACTAGAGAAGGAAAAAAACAGTTTTTTCAAAAGGACATAGAATACTAAAACAACGACAGCAAACACTATTCCAAAATGATACAGTCTCCAAGAAATTACAGTTTAGACTTTGCACTGACAGAAAACAAAGAAAAGTATCTGTGAAATAAGATGTCGGAGAAGAGATAAAATCATAAAATAAAAAAGTCTAAAGGAAGGGGTAATAAAAAAAAGTTGAAGACCATAGACAGCTAAAAATTAATAAATAAATGGTCCTAATAAAAATTAATCAGACCTTATCTTTTCTCTGTTCAAACCCACCTAGTGTTTATAACCCATTCTGACATAGCCCAGATTCCTAGAACACTCTACAAGGCCCAACCTGATCTTAAACCTAGTTAGCATTCTAACCTCATTCCTCGACTCTTCGCCCCATTTTCTGTGCTCCAGTTCAAGAGGCCTCTTGGCTTTTCCTCAAATATGCCAGACGTGCTCACTTCAGGGCCTTTGCACTTGCTGTTCTCCCTGCCTGGAATGTTCTTGATCCAAATATCTGTAGGTCTTGTTTACCCATCTCCTTCAAATGTCACTCTCCCACAGACTCTTTTCCTGACTACCCCCATTTAAAGATAACCCTCACTCCGGCACTCTATATACCTCCTTTTCCTGTTTGACTTATATTTACTTATTTATCTATACTATACAGATATTTACTTATCTATTTTGTTTATTATCTTTGTCTTCCCACTAGAATTGGGAAGCAGAGATATTCGTGGGTATGTTGTTTATTTACATACCTTTAGCACCTGGAATAGTACCTGTCACATGGTAGAAGCTCGATAAGTAGGTGTTAAATGAATTAATGAGGAAAAAAATAATCTATATTAAAGCTCTCTATAGGAATATTCAACTCCAGAAGACAGTAGATAAATAAGGAAAAATATGTGATCCGATAAGTTATCCTCAGCTCATTCATGCATAAAAGCAACAAAAAGGAACTGTTAGATATGAATGATCCCAGAAAATATGGCATCCATGACCATGTTCTGCAAACTTAATAAAATTTTATCCAACTAAGATGTAACTCAAAATATATATTCTTAGGAATGTGGAAGCTGCTTTATAAAAAGACTAACCAAGTAAACGTTAATTCCTTTTTAATTATGGCTAAGGCAAAAAAACTATTAAAGTTGCCTTAATTAAAGTTATAAAAAGAATGTAAATGTTATAAATCTTTAAGAAAAACTATACAATAAAAAGAAGCAGTAATCATAATGAGCTTGGTCAGTAGTCCTAGAACATAACAGCAGAAATCAAAAGGAAGGGACAAGGGTCGTGGAAGTGATATTGTGCTATGTTCCTAATTTTTCACACTGGGAGACTGAATTTTGTTGCCAAAGTCCCCTTATAAACCATTTGTAGTGGTAAAAATTAGTTAAATCCCGTGGGAGGGCAATTTGGCAACATACATAAACTTTTTAAATATATGTGGAAATTGACAGAAAAAATGATCCTAATTTTTCACTCCTTTGCTAACGCTCTCCCACACATACTCTGGACTGGGCCATGTAGCTTGCTTTGGCCAATGCAATAATAGCGAACTTGACACAAGGGACTAGAAGAAATGCTTGCTTGTTTTCACTTCCTCTCATTGACTTCCGTCTTGCCATGCGAATATACCCGGGAGAATTTTCTGGGAGAAATGCTGAAGCTATCTAGACTAGCCAACAACAAGTTAACCTCCAGACATGTGGGAGAGAACCATCAAGGTCAACAGGACCTCCTAGGCAACTCACAGCTGACCGCAGACTTATGATTCAGTCTAGGAAAGAATAACTACTAAGCCAACATGTCATCTTATAAATAATAATAGATGGTTTTAAACGGCTATATGAAAAAAACTAACTGATACATGTGCCTACCCTTTGAAAGCAATTCTTCCTTTAGAAATTTATATTAAAGGCACCCAGACCTTCTCCAGGAAGAATCGTAACATTTCTTTTTTCTTATGGCAAACAATGCTGCAGGAGTATTACAGCATTTCTGCTCACAAGAATATTTATTGTAGCAGTGTTTGCAGTATGAAATATTTGGGAACTATATAAATGATCATCAACAGGGGAAGGGTTAAATGTCTTTTAGGCTAGAATAAGTTTGTGGCAATTAAAAAGCATGACTTAGATTTTTTATATTTTATAATCCACAACATGTATTACTAAGTGACAAAATGAGTGCAAAATAATATATAGACCTATATAATTTATAAATATACATGTTTATATATGTCGGGGAAAAAACGTTTGTGAATGTACACAAATTGTCAACATTTATTACCGCTAGAGAATCAGAAAGAGGGTGATAATGAGAGTGAGTGACTTTCATATTTTAAATTTATAATTATAAGTAGTGATTTTGTCCTTTAAAAAAATAAGCCTTTTTAATTCTAAGGAAGGAATTTTCTCTGGAACCATACATTATCGAATATACAGTTAGTGTTTATGAATCACCAGGTATCAAACAGACTCACTGACATTCTTGCATCTGTAAACAGCTTTTGACTCAGCGAGTATCTGCCCCGAGAACTCACTTCTCTCAGGCTGAGGAATCATCATCATAATCTCTATAAAATTAGGTTTATTAAGCACATTTATATTGTTTATGAGTCATAGAAAACATGTTCATTTTCCTATCTGTGTTAAAAGCTGCTTGGAAGATTGATGGCGCATTATTTAGAAAATGTCCTAGAATTCAGATGAAGTGTGAGGATTAATCATTACTAGTTACCACATAGTTACACATACTTAGCGGATAAAAATCTGAAGTTGATTAAGTGCACTGTCTCTTCTTTGATCTTTCTGTAGCAGCACTCAGACCAAAACCTCCCGAGAGCTTGGCAGGGAATCAAGAGGAGAATCTCGCCTTCCCTTGCGGATGCCATCTTGTGACATAGCAGGGGCTGGCCGAGAAGGCAAGTCAGTCAGCAGCGGTGCTTACGGAGGGAATAGGAGGAACCAGGCAGGCAGAGCTTTATGTTAGATGCTGCGGGAAGAGAGAAAAGGCCTGGGCCATAAAGGGATCTTTGACCTCAGGAAATGGCCATTGGAAATGATGCTGCCTCTTAGTCATGTCCTGCGCTGTCTCAGGTTTACTTTGTGGTGCACCTTTGCTTTCTCTGCCATACTTTTCATGAGACTTCCTCATACTACAGGGTATTCTCTTCTTCTGGTAAATATAATTCTAATCAAGGAAACTAAGGCAGACATGGGAACCCTAGCAATGATGCCGCCGTATTGTCATCCAGGCTTTCTACACCTGGACTTCCTTTACGAAAGGCAGTATAGCATGATGATTATAGCACTTACTGTCTCAGTGATGGTGGACAACTTACTTGACTTCTCTGTGCCTCTGTTTCTTCATCTTTAAAATGGGTAGTGTTATGGGTTGAATTATGCCCCTCCAAATAGATGTTAAAGTCCCTTCCTCCAGTACCTGTGAAATAGGGTCTTTGCAGATGATCAAGTTAAGATGAGATGGGTCCTGATTCAGTATGACTAGTGTCCTTATAAAAATGGGAAATTTGGACATATAGGTACAAAGGGAAGACTGTATGACATAGGGAAAGGCCATCTACAAGTTAAGAAATGTCTAAGACTACCAGAAACTAGGAAAGAACCACAGAAAACAGTCTCTATCATAGCCCTCGGAAGGAACCAACCTTGCTAACACCTTGATTTTAGACTTCTAGCTGCGATACTGTGAGATGATACGTTTCTGTAGTTGAAGCAACCCAATCACCAATACTTTGCTATGACAGACTTCAGAAACTAATACAGAAACCAATAATAGCACCTTCCCCATGGAATTGTTATAAGGATCAAATGAGTTAACCAATGTAAAATACTTAGAACACTGCCTAGCATATGGTAAGTAATCAAGAAATACTATTATTAATTCTTCAATGAGTCCTATTCACAGTAATATATATTTGTGTATAATGTCAAAACCTGGGACCAATAAAGTGGGTCAGTTTGCTCTAAGTGCTTTTCATTGTTTTCACTATTGGCTTCCCTCGCACCCAGCTCTATAATTGAGAAACAGTTTTCTCAGTTTTTACTTAAACCATATCTCATTCTTAAGTTTGGGAAATTGATAATACACTTTTTCCCCACATGAAAGGGTCTCCTCTTTGCCCCCACTGTCCTCCTCTCTCACTTATACGCCAATTCCAGGATCTAAACCCTTCAGATCTCTCTCTGTTCTCAAATCAAAACTTTCTCAGAAAGATCCAAAACACTCTTGCCTAGGGTCACTTTTAATTACCAATAGTTTAACGTGTTATTAACCTCAACAAGAGTATGGTTTGAACAAGAAGCAAAAGTCTTAAACTCAAGAATGGGTTCTACAGTGAAGGATTTTTAGCCAAAAGCCCGTGGTTAGAGGGCTGAGGGTAGGGATGCAAGACACCAAGGCCTCCTCAGATCTTGGAAGGCACCCCTTATTTCATAGGCCTAGAGCAACCCTGTCAATCAGACTCAGTAACAATTCAGTCCAAACCCAATGACTTGCCTTTTACTGTGACTTTTATAGTAGACAGAAAAAGGTATCTGTCACCAAACAGAAATCCACTCAATGGAGTTTAGACTCAAAGAAAACAACTGAGCCACCAATTATTTCAAAACCGACTTGAGCAAACTGAATGCAAACTTCCAATGCCGCCGGACCAATTCTGCCGTTTGGTCTCTGCTACGATTCTCTCATCTGTCAATGGCTTAAATATGGCTAAGTCCCATCAATAATCAGAACTATATAAACCTTAAATAAAAACTGGTTTACAAACACCTCACAGCGCATCATAAATAAAATAAACAGAAAGCCATTCTGTAGATTATATATCCATCATGGTCCCAACAGAAAATAGATGGTATGATAAAATTGGGCCACTTAAGGAGAGTTTAATTAAAGCACCATTAACAAAGATGTGGGCAGAGTAACGGAAAACCACAAGGGATGATGTAGAACCGGGGGTTAATAACTGTGTGGTGCCTCCACACTGCTAGCCTGGAGGAGCAGGGAGAGGGAGCAGTTATCAGAACCCAGAGAGGGAGAATTGTGTGGAGAGGGCTCCCTGGCAGTCTAAGGATACAGCCAGCTCATAACAATCCTGAAGGGAAGGAAACAGAGGATAAATACGCTGACTTCACTCTCCCCACTACTCTCTGATCTCTGGACAGTGTTCCCATTGGCTAATCTCAACTAAAGCCAGGAGACTAGAAATCTTATCTTTATAATGTCTCTAAAGGTGAGCATACGACAATATAGAGCAGGATGAAGAGTGTGGAGAGTCGGTCAAGGTCACATCAGGGCCTATTCAAGCCTACATTTTCTCATGTTTGGATTCCAGTAGCCAGCCCAGTGCTGACACAGAGTCAGTAAGTTCTTACTGAATGAACCCGAGCCTGTAAGATAATGTATTTAAGATACATGAGCTCTGTAGCTCCCTCTAACTCTGATGTGCTCTGCTTACTAATTTGTTCATTGTCCTCAAACAGTACTCAATAATTGTGGCCTGACCACAATGAAGAAGTCATCAATGCTAAAGATGAATTTCACACCCCAATTTTTAACTCTATATTCTGCTATCTCTTCCGCATAAAATACATAAATGAATTGTTCAAGTGTTACTCAGTGAGCTGTCTAAAGAGAGACCAAAATATTTAGGTGGAAACATTAATACATGACAGTAAAGGCGGAAAATCGCTCTCATTGCAAAATTCGGCATACTGAGACCATCTTGAGCTTATAAAGGAGTAAGTGTGATGTACCACAATAATGAGATATGGGGCCTATTTCTAGAATACTCCTACAATTTTCAGTGTTTTGTTTCAGTAAATACCTGGAGTCCTGTTCTTGGTACTTAGGTTAGTATTCACAGTAGGTATTCACAATTACTTATTAAATTGAAAATCACAATACTTTATCAGAAATACGTGATATTTGCATTTAAGTATATAATTTGAAAACATTTCCTACTTATTTTATTTCTCACCAATGTTTAACTTAGAGATTTACACTATCTCCTTAAATAGAGATTATATTTTTCTATCAATGATTTCATTTCTCAGTAATTGTTATACACAGAGGTATACAATAAAATGCTTAGGGCCGTTGGCCAAAATTAAGCCAAGAAAAGCCCTGTATTTCCTCCCAGATATTTGTTTCAAAACCCGTTCTATTCCTAAAGCTCCATAATTGGTGGAAGAAGCACCACAAAAATATGTTTTGAATCATCCAACTCATTTTGCAATCGGCTCTCCAACCGCGTAAATCTCAAGTGAGCACTTGTTAATTTATCCCTGAGGACTTACCCTGGGCTTTTCATTCCTAAATTAACCTTCTGTGACCCTGTTGTCCTCTTTCCCTCAGTGAATCTGAGTATTTTATACTTGTCGAATGCTCGTATTTTGAGAGAAAAAAAAAATCGCCTTGAAAACTCCTCCAATTATAACTCCAAATACTTTTCGGCCTTCGAGTTCCCATTTCGGAGTCTTCATTCCATTCATTTCTTTATTCTTTACGTAAACGTTCTGCCAATCTTCGGTGCGGTACTTTATAGCATAAAAGGTCATATGTTATCTGGCAAAACTGTCAGAACTTTACGAAATTCTTCCAATGTTTTCTCCCACTGAGTGCTCTTCCCTCCCTCACAGCTTAAAAGCCCTTTCCCAATGGGAAATAATATTCCAAGAAAACTGAACTGACTTTATCCGGCCCTCACTGCTATTTCAGTGGCACGGCTGGGACGAGATCCCTGGATTTGTAATTAGGCGATTTCATCTCAATTCTATCCCTTGCAATAAACAGCAAACAAGACCTGTATTTCACTTAAATGTTATAATTTGAAAAGAATAATATCTACATTCTTTCCTTGAAATACTTGGTTTATAAAGACATGGAAAGGAGGCTCTAATGTGAGTGAATGTGTTAGCAACTCAGAGATGAGAGCTGATAAACTGTCCCCTGAAATCATTAAAAACGCTGTTAAAAAGTATGTTTGACATCTTAATAGGAAAATGACAAAATAAAATGCCAGTATTCCTGCTTCCCTACCTAAGGCTCTATTAGACACACTCTAAATGATGGTGACTAACACCTGCTGTCAGGCATTGCCTTCACATGCTATAAAAATAACTCCTCTAAGTAATCTAAAGAAAGTTAGAAGTGTGTGCCGGCCATCTGTCTGCTTTAATTGGCTTTTCATTAGAATCCTACCATTTCTTGAGATACGTTCCAGTTCTGTCTCTCTGTTTCCTTGGCCTTGAGTAGGTGTGGACGGCCGGCCACCTGAACATGTGTGGGTTATTAGTAACATCTGCAGCAAGGCCTCTTCCAGGCCAAAAGTTAATGCCCCTCTCGGGTGCACAGGCAGAGGCTCCGTGCACAGCTTCGTATACTTTGTGCTTGCCCAGAGGTCCGTGGAAGAACTGGTGAGGGTTAGGTTCAACTAGCACTTGCTGAGCTCTAACCGAGAGTCAAGTCCTCCGTTTGGCATTTTCCTGCTGCCATCACCCCCACCATACACGGAAAGGAGGAGCTGAACAGCCAAGTTCAGAGCCACTGCCACCAGGGGAGCTACAGTGCCAACTCATAGGAGGCATCGCATAGCTATGCAAATATGAGGTCTATTTTCCCATGGCTACTCTTGGCTTTCAAACCTCTCCCATCCTTAGAGAGCAAAAGATCAAAGGATCGCCTGGTTCCAAAGATCTCTGGGAAGTGAAAACAGATGCAAGAGAAAGGATGAAGTGAACAACCAGAACCTTAAACTATCCATGTTTAGTTATAAGGTCCCTAAAGTAAAACCATATCATGTGCAACAAGAATAGTGTGAAATATTGCAAGGATTCACACCAGCAAAAAAGTAGGTCCTTAGCCATACTGTGGAAGGAGGTGTTA
>NW_011889010.1:2135182-2137168 GCF_000151845.1 Pteropus vampyrus
GGGTGCACAGGCAGAGGCTCCGTGCACAGCTTCGTATACTTTGTGCTTGCCCAGAGGTCCGTGGAAGAACTGGTGAGGGTTAGGTTCAACTAGCACTTGCTGAGCTCTAACCGAGAGTCAAGTCCTCCGTTTGGCATTTTCCTGCTGCCATCACCCCCACCATACACGGAAAGGAGGAGCTGAACAGCCAAGTTCAGAGCCACTGCCACCAGGGGAGCTACAGTGCCAACTCGTAGGAGGCATCGCATAGCTATGCAAATATGAGGTCTATTTTCCCATGGCTACTCTTGGCTTTCAAACCTCTCCCATCCTTAGAGAGCAAAAGATCAAAGGATCGCCTGGTTCCAAAGATCTCTGGGAAGTGAAAACAGATGCAAGAGAAAGGATGAAGTGAACAACCAGAACCTTAAACTATCCATGTTTAGTTATAAGGTCCCTAAAGTAAAACCATATCATGTGCAACAAGAATAGTGTGAAATATTGCAAGGATTCACACCAGCAAAAAAGTAGGTCCTTAGCCATACTGTGGAAGGAGGTGTTAGCACCATTCTTTAGTAAGGAGGAATCAGAAATTGATATCTCAACCCACGGTGTTTCCTTTGTCATTTGTCTTACATAACTGCACAAAAATATTCATAGTTCTCTTGAAAGTGTGTGATCCTAACGTTCTTGAAAAATCCTACAGTGGTTCTCCACTATATGCTGAAATATCCCTCTAGCATTGCTAGATAATGTACATGGTTTTGGTGGATCTTACCTGAATATCTTATCGGAGTAGAAGATAGAACATCAAATGTTCAGCATGGACCAGTCCAGGTAGATGGCTTGCAAACTGTCTAGGTATGCTGCACATTATGCTGCTGTGTTCCAGGATGTCAAGGGTAGAGCCAGGCCACCCTATCTTAGATAGCATCTTCTCTCTAGTTCCAAAGGGAAGACACAATCAGCACATCTGCCATTATATGGCCAATTCACCATACTGTGTACTGCCTTCCCCCTGGCCAAGGCACCATGGTAAGATGGGATAGTGAAGAAGAGAGAGAACGAGAGAGGGAAACCAGAAGAGGCCTAAAGGTGAGCAGTCCTGTCTGTGAGCAACAGCTGAAGGTACTGAGAGTGATTTATTTAGGAAAAAGGAGATGAGAGACGTTATATGCTTTCAAGTGTTTGAACATAAAGGAAAGGTGTAATCATATGAGCAGAAAAATAGCCAGATATAAGAGAGATGGATTTTTGAGTTCTAATGACAACAAGGGGGCTCAAAAAGGATCTATGCCAGCACATCAAACATACTTTTCCTCCTGCATTACACGAAGAATGGGTGACGGTCATCTACTGCAATGCAATGGAGGTGTGAAGCCAGAGAGGACTGGCTTCAAAAATGGACTCTACCACTTTTTAGCTGCAAGACATCAGACAGGTTAATTATCACCTGTAAATAAAGATAGCTACCTTCTGAAGAGGAAGAAAGCAGATAACATATGTGAAGATCCACAGCACCATGCCTGAATATGGTAGTTCAATACCCACTTGTCCCTTTCCTCAGAAATTAATCTCAGAAATTCTTGAAAAAACATTGACCAAGGAATGGGCGATTTATGTTTCGATAAACTTCAATTCACTAAGTACTTACTAAGCTCTCGGGAGGTACCATGCTATGGGACTCTGGGACTAGAAAGAAATGAGTTAAGAATAAGAGGTATGGCTCTCTTCACTAGCTTAGGTTACAAACAGGTTTGGTTTGACCCTATATAACTACGTGAGCAGGAAGCCCCGTAACTCCCTCTGGAGAATTCTTCCTGACCCTATCTCAAATTGCACAAAGATTGTAGGAGCCTACCGAATTCAAGAGTGGTTAGTCCATCTTCCAAATGCCCAGCAGAAAGAGACACTGGGAGTCCTGATCAGGCCACTGTCTTCTGATCACCAGCCCTACACAACTCACGGGGTGGGTGTCTACTGTTGTGATCACAGCAGTCCTGTCAA
>NW_011889010.1:2137218-2153563 GCF_000151845.1 Pteropus vampyrus
CAAGGGGGCTCAAAAAGGATCTATGCCAGCACATCAAACATACTTTTCCTCCTGCATTACACGAAGAATGGGTGACGGTCATCTACTGCAATGCAATGGAGGTGTGAAGCCAGAGAGGACTGGCTTCAAAAATGGACTCTACCACTTTTTAGCTGCAAGACATCAGACAGGTTAATTATCACCTGTAAATAAAGATAGCTACCTTCTGAGGAGGAAGAAAGCAGACAACATATGTGAAGATCCACAGCACCATGCCTGAATATGGTAGTTCAATACCCACTTGTCCCTTTCCTCAGAAATTAATCTCAGAAATTCTTGAAAAAACATTGACCAAGGAATGGGCGATTTATGTTTCGATAAACTTCAATTCACTAAGTACTTACTAAGCTCTCGGGAGGTACCATGCTATGGGACTCTGGGACTAGAAAGAAATGAGTTAAGAATAAGAGGTATGGCTCTCTTCACTAGCTTAGGTTACAAACAGGTTTGGTTTGACCCTATATAACTACATGAGCAGGAAGCCCCGTAACTCCCTCTGGAGAATTCTTCCTAACCCTATCTCAAATTGCACAAAGATTGTAGGAGCCTACCGAATTCAAGAGTGGTTAGTCCATCTTCCAAATGCCCAGCAGAAAGAGACACTGGGAGTCCTGATCAGGCCACTGTCTTCTGATCACCAGCCCTACACAACTCACGGTGTGGGTGTCTACTGTTGTGATCACAGCAGTCCTGTCAAACCCTGTATAGCCCATAAAGCTGTCCCACATCTGGACCCCAGGTTACTACTCCCTCTCACACATGAACATTGGCCAGTTTCTCAGAGAACGACATCATTTCCTGTGTGCGGAATAAGTCCCTCAGTCCACCAGTGAAACCCTGGACTATCTTCTATCTTGAGAATCAAGGATTAGAGCGATAATTGACAAACTAGATGCTACTATCTGCTTCCATGTGACCCACGAGCTAAATATGATGGTTAAAATACATATATAGATAGACAGATCTCAAATAAAGACTATTTCATGACAGAGGGAAATTATATGAATTTCAAATTTCAGTGTCCATAAATAAAGTCTTATTGGAGTACAGACATGCTTATTCTCTGAAGTATTGTTTGTATCTGCTTTGGCATTATAACATCAAAGTTGATTCTTGAGTTATTAGTTATACAGAGACCATTTGGCCAGCAAGTCCTAAATATTTACCATCTGGCCCTTTACGAAAAATGTTTGCAGACCTCTAGGTTAGAGACTCAGTCCCTTCCATTCCAAAAAAGTCCTTGACGTCCTACCCTATCTAATCCATCACTCCCTTCTGATAGTTCTGTGAACTTAGGAGAGACAGAGATTTTGCTCGACATACACATGGCAAAAGGAGTTTTACACTCTTGGCTCAACCTACCCCATGTTTGTATGCCGAAGATGGCCAGTACGCACGAAGGCTGTGCTGCAATGGGACTTACGGTCTCCGCTGACTTAGAGAAGTCGACCAGAGTTTCCACCAAAAATTAAAAGTTTCTTTTTATATTCACTCTCTGCCACTTCTTAAATCAAAACATGGATCATACGTATGTTAATACTGTACCAGAAAGGGCCCTGAGCCTACCCAGAGAGAAAAGCTGGGCTAGCTAGCAGAACCCTTGAAGATCCTTCAGTTTAATATAATGGTAAGTAGGGGGAGAAAATGGTTAACAGAAAAATATATCACTTACAAAGTTTGTCACTAAGTCCCGCTGTTGATGTCTTGCTCACTAAATCTCAGCTGTTGTCAACAGGACTCGTTCACTCATTTCATTCATTTGTTCATTCATTTTGTCGAAGAAGAGAGACATCACTGTCCTCAGAGCTTACATTTAAGTTGAGAAACAAAGGCATATAATATAAAATAAATAAAATAAAATAAAAATAACTAAAATGTAAAATATGTCAAACAATGATCAGTGTCGAGAGGAACAATGAGCAAGGAAGGGGAAGATGAGTAAGAGGCGTGGATACAGCTTGAGAGGAGGCCAGCGCTTCACTGAGAAGGAACCATTGGAGAAAGGGCACGAAGGTGAAGGAAATGAGCCAAGCGGACATCCCAAGGAGAAGCACTCTGGACAGAGGAAGGAGCGAGGATGACGACCAGGTGGGTGCTTTCCTGGTGGGAGGGAGCTCACAGAAGCGCATGTTCGTGTTCTCTAAACAGCAAGGAGGCGATGGAGCCAGCAGAGCCAGGGAGGGACAGTCTCTGGGTTGATGATCTTACGAGGTAGATGGGCAGGTGGGGAGGGGGCGGGGAGGGGTCATGTAGAGTCTTTTAGGGCATTGGAAGAGCTGTGGCTTTTACTTTGACTGAGTGAAACCACTGGAGGATTTCGAGCCAAAAAAAAAAAAGTGTCACGAACTGAGTTATTTTTAACAAGATTTCTCCGGCTACAATCAACCATAAGAGTGAAGAGAAAAAAGTCTCAGGAGACGACTGAAATAATTTAGATGAGACATGAACCTGGCTTAGACTAAAGTAGCAGCAACGGAGACGACACGAAGTCAGTAAACTGTGGGCACATTCTGAAGGTAGAACAGGTAGAACTTGATAACATAGTGAACATAGCATGGGAGAGAGAAGTCAAAGATGACGCTAAGACTGGTTTTGCCTATACAACTGGAGGAATGGAATTCCCAGGTAACGAGACGAAGAGGACTTCAGGAAGAACACATGCAGGGGAAGACGAAGAGTCTGATTTTGGACATTCTGAGTTTGAAATGTCTGTTAAGACACCAAAGAGAAAATATCAAATAGGCATCTGTAGAAACCAATCTGGAATTCTGGAAAGAGGCCCCCACTCAGGGTACACATTTGAGAGTCATCCACATGGAGATGACATGAAGTTCGTGAGCCCAGAAGAGATTATCAAGGGAATGTGCATAGAAAGGAAGGAGAGGTCGGGCGGCCATGACCCTGGTTCTCCGGCAGAACACAGAGAAACTTCAAACCACAGCCACGCCTCACCAGTGTAGCTACGCCGCACTCACCCAGGGGCCTCGAGTAGTTGGGACATTCTTAAAACAAGAAAAGGAGTAGAACGACTAAAAGAAGTCTCAAAATGTATTCACAAGAGCTCTCAGAAGACTCCCCTAGGTAATCGCTCAGGGCTTACCTTTATTTTAAACGCAATTACCAAATTTGGTGATCTCACTTCCGGCATCCGGCTGACCAGAAGTTAGCAGGAGCCTATGAGAGGCATGCACGATGACAGCAGTGAGACGTGACTGAGGACAATGCATCAGATACAGGTAAAATGGTAATGAAGACTAAGTTCTGGGCTTCTGGTACGTGGCCTATTTCTCTTCCTGATAAAAGACTCTCCTACCTTATCACTGAGGCATAAAGCATACGTGGTGCCATCGGGGCTGGTCCGAGTCCTGGGCCTGTCAGTGCGTCTTCAAACTACTATTTTGTTCAACGTGTATTTAGAAGAAAGACTGAGTAATAAGTGGAGAAAGGTGCTGGGGCAATGCTCAGCCCCTCGAGTACCCAAGCAGTTCCACTCCAGCCCTGGGCTTCCACACTCTGCTCGGGGCCACCAAAGTGCTACAGATAACACTCATCCTCAAGACACCGTCCAGGGACCACTGAACGCTACTACGGCATGATACTTGAACATAATGATCATGTGATTCATCTCCAACCTGGGACACTTCTGAGAGTAAAACGGATGCTGTTATGACAGGCATGAACCGAGGCTGTCTCAGGCAAAGAAGAATGTGAGGTCTCGCTCATTAACGCCCACGCTTCTCCACTCCACTCCCATTCCCGGCAGCTCATGAACTTCTCTCAACCACATAAAATACTTCCCGAGATGACTTCTGGTAACAATGTCCTCTATTTTAGAATATTTCCAGAAATACTTCAGCACTGCTTATAGATCTGAGATCCCATGAAACTTACTGACTGGGCCATTTCTTTAATCGCCGACTGTCGTTCAGTGAGTATCAGCTATATCTCAGGAGCTAAGAAGGCTGATTTATAGAACATAGTCGGTGGAACGCATATTTAAATGTGTTAAGTCATTTGTTCCTCCCAAAACCAGCAAGGAGTTAACCTCCCTTGACTGATGAATTCACTGATACCCAGAGAGGTTATGGAACTCGGCTAAAGTCATACAGCGAGTAGGTGGCAGCACCAGAACTATCTTTAATACTGCCCGGCCCGGAAGCCTGTTCCTCTTTCCCTGCACTACATCAAAGAGAAAGATGGTGAGAGAGATGATGAAAGATTCGTGAAAGGCATGAAGGGAGGTTTTGCCCCATAAAATGGCTGAGCCCAGCAAGAGATCAGGATCCTTCCTCTGTCCTAACTCCCCAATTAATCATTTCAACATACAACCAGATAAAGAAAACTTCTATGAAAATTCTCCATGTGACCCCCACCCCATCCCACTGAAAATACATGAAGCCTCTCAAAGGCTCCTAAAATGATTTAAAATATTCACTGAGGACTCTTTCAGAAGGCACCACAGGCAGCTAGCTAGCTCTGCAAACACACAGCCCAAAGTCACTAATACTTCTTTTCAACAGCCAGTAGTCTGTTCCCTGAGAACTTGTCTCTCCCCACTGTAGGTTTTATACTTAATCTAAGGTCTCATTACCAGCCGGCATTTGCCAGTGCTGCTCAAACATGGCGGGGTCTCATAACTACCTGGGAGCCTTTGTTACGATATTGCTGCGCAGGCTTCACCCCAAAAAGGCTGGCTCTGGAGTTCTGGGGAATCGGTATTTTTACAGGCTCCCAAAGTAATTCTGATACAGTCAGTCCAAACACTCACCTTGGGAATCAGTAAACACTGTGAGGGAGAAGATTTGTATGAAAAAAAAAGAAAATCATAAGTGAGGCTCTTGCCTTTTCTGCCATCCTACAATTTTCTCCAAGGTTCTTCTTCATGGTAGTGAAGAAAAAAAGCCAAACCCAACCCAGACTTTCCACAATGCTTCTGAAGCCCAATGGTTTTCGAATTTTTATCAAGCTGGATATAGATGGGTAAAGTAGGGTATGTCCCATTGTAAACTTAATTGATAGATAACTCATCCCATTACAGCCTATTTATAAAATCCTCAGACATGTTTTAAGTTTAACAACTTGGGTAGATAGCCTCTTGATACTGAACAGTTTAGATTCTAGTCTATAATAAGCTCTTATTCATACACACACACACACACACACACACACACACACACACACATAAAGAGTATCTTTTGTAGAATTAAGTAATAAGTGACTGGAAGAGCTGTGGCTTTTACTTTGACTGAGTGAAACCACTGGAGGATTTCGAGCCAAAAAAAAAAAGTGACACGAACTGAGTTATTTTTAACAAGATTTCTCCGGCTACAATCAACCATAAGAGTGAAGAGAAAAAAGCCTCAGGAGACGACTGAAATAATTTAGATGAGACATGAACCTGGCTTAGACTAAAGTAGCAGCAACGGAGACGACACGAAGTCAGTAAACTGTGGGCACATTCTGAAGGTAGAACAGGTAGAACTTGATAACATAGTGAACATAGCATGGGAGAGAGAAGTCAAAGATGACGCTAAGACTGGTTTTGCCTATACAACTGGAGGAATGGAATTCCCAGGTAACGAGACGAAGAGGACTTCAGGAAGAACACATGCAGGGGAAGACGAAGAGTCTGATTTTGGACATTCTGAGTTTGAAATGTCTGTTAAGACACCAAAGAGAAAATATCAAATAGGCATCTCTACAAACCAATCTGGAATTCTGGAAAGAGGCCCCCACTCAGGGTATACATTTGAGAGTCATCCACATGGAGATGACATGAAGTTCGTGAGCCCAGAAGAGATTATCAAGGGAATGTGCATAGAAAGGAAGGAGAGGTCGCGCGGCCATGACCCTGGTTCTCCGGCAGAACACAGAGAAACTTTAAAACACAGCCACGCCTCACCAATGTAGCTACACTGCACTCACCCAGGGACCTCGAGTAGTTGGGACATTCTTAAAACAAGAAAAGGAGTAGAACGACTAAAAGAAGTCTCAAAATGTATTCACAAGAGCTCTCAGAAGACTCCCCTAGGTAATCGCTCAGGGCTTACCTTTATTTTAAACGCAATTACCAAATTTGGTGATCTCACTTCCGGCGTCCGGCTGACCAGAAGTTAGCAGGAGCCTATGAGAGGCATGCACGATGACAGCAGTGAGACGTGACTGAGGACAATGCATCAGATACAGGTAAAATGGTAATGAAGACTAAGTTCTGGGCTTCTGGTACGTGGCCTATTTCTCTTCCTGATAAAAGACTCTCCTACCTTATCACTGAGGCATAAAGCATACGTGGTGCCATCGGGGCTGGTCCGAGTCCTGGGCCTGTCAGTGCGTCTTCAAACTACTATTTTGTTCAACGTGTATTTAGAAGAAAGACTGAGTAATAAGTGGAGAAAGGTGCTGGGGCAATGCTCAGCCCCTCGAGTACCCAAGCAGTTCCACTCCAGCCCTGGGCTTCCACACTCTGCTCGGGGCCACCAAAGTGCTACAGATAACACTCATCCTCAAGACACCGTCCAGGGACCACTGAACGCTACTACGGCATGATACTTGAACATAATGATCATGTGATTCATCTCCAACCTGGGACACTTCTGAGAGTAAAACGGATGCTGTTATGACAGGCATGAACCGAGGCTGTCTCAGGCAAAGAAGAATGTGAGGTCTCGCTCATTAACGCCCACGCTTCTCCACTCCACTCCCATTCCCGGCAGCTCATGAACTTCTCTCAACCACATAAAATACTTCCCGAGATGACTTCTGGTAACAATGTCCTCTATTTTAGAATATTTCCAGAAATACTTCAGCACTGCTTATAGATCTGAGATCCCATGAAACTTACTGACTGGGCCATTTCTTTAATCGCCGACTGTCGTTCAGTGAGTATCAGCTATATCTCAGGAGCTAAGAAGGCTGATTTATAGAACATAGTCGGTGGAACGCATATTTAAATGTGTTAAGTCATTTGTTCCTCCCAAAACCAGCAAGGAGTTAACCTCCCTTGACTGATGAATTCACTGATACCCAGAGAGGTTATGGAACTCGGCTAAAGTCATACAGCGAGTAGGTGGCAGCACCAGAACTATCTTTAATACTGCCCGGCCCGGAAGCCTGTTCCTCTTTCCCTGCACTACATCAAAGAGAAAGATGGTGAGAGAGATGATGAAAGATTCGTGAAAGGCATGAAGGGAGGTTTTGCCCCATAAAATGGCTGAGCCCAGCAAGAGATCAGGATCCTTCCTCTGTCCTAACTCCCCAATTAATCATTTCAACATACAACCAGATAAAGAAAACTTCTATGAAAATTCTCCATGTGACCCCCACCCCATCCCACTGAAAATACATGAAGCCTCTCAAAGGCTCCTAAAATGATTTAAAATATTCACTGAGGACTCTTTCAGAAGGCACCACAGGCAGCTAGCTAGCTCTGCAAACACACAGCCCAAAGTCACTAATACTTCTTTTCAACAGCCAGTAGTCTGTTCCCTGAGAACTTGTCTCTCCCCACTGTAGGTTTTATACTTAATCTAAGGTCTCATTACCAGCCGGCATTTGCCAGTGCTGCTCAAACATGGCGGGGTCTCATAACTACCTGGGAGCCTTTGTTACGATATTGCTGCGCAGGCTTCACCCCAAAAAGGCTGGCTCTGGAGTTCTGGGGAATCGGTATTTTTACAGGCTCCCAAAGTAATTCTGATACAATCAGTCCAAACACTCACCTTGGGAATCAGTAAACACTGTGAGGGAGAAGATTTGTATGAAAAAAAAAGAAAATCATAAGTGAGGCTCTTGCATTTTCTGCCATCCTACAATTTTCTCCAAGGTTCTTCTTCATGGTAGTGAAGAAAAAAAGCCAAACCCAACCCAGACTTTCCACAATGCTTCTGAAGCCCAATGGTTTTCGAATTTTTATCAAGCTGGATATAGATGGGTAAAGTAGGGTATGTCCCATTGTAAACTTAATTGATAGATAACTCATCCCATTACAGCCTATTTATAAAATCCTCAGACATGTTTTAAATTTAACAACTTGGGTAGATAGCCTCTCGATACTGAACAGTTTAGATTCTAGTCTATAATAAGCTCTTATTCATACACACACACACACACACACACACACACACACACACACACACATATATAAAGAGTATCTTTTGTAGAATTAAGTAACAAGTGACATAAATGTTTTAAAAGTTTAAAATTAATTTCTAAATCTGTGGTTTGTCCGCCAGCTCCTGAACAAGTTCAAGGATTACGAAGGCCCTGGGGTTAACACGTGAAGTGTTTCCAGTCTCCTAATGACGATCCACGTGTAACTTTATTTTTGTCCCTCAGTGTTTGTCTGCACACTGAAACCACAGGGGGCGCTTAAGAGATTCTGACGCCTGGGCCTCACCCTCAAGTATTCTAATTTATTTGGTCTTGGACACGGCCTGGGTCCTGAGATTTTTGAAAGCTCCCTCCATGGCACTAAGTGCAGCTAAGATTGAGACTCGCGCCTTATACACTATGCAGTGAGGGAGAGCCACATCTGAATGAAGGTTTGGGCAAGCCCCTGATTTCTTGCCCGCCAACTCTCAGATGATGGGGCCTTTCACTCACGTTTATGTAAAACACAGTCTCAGTTCAGTAATTTGACTCTCCAATGTCTTATAAATCTCGAGTGTCTGAATTTCTGTGTTTCACGTAGCACTGACCTTCTCCCTTCCCCAGCGTACACGGCTGGGGGCAGTGGAGGAGGCGCAGAGGTCCAGTCCTGCTCTCTGCTCCGCTGCTCCCTCAGCCCCCACCCTGGATTCTGCTCTCATGAAGGTGAGAGTGGGAGGTGGAGGAGGTGTGGAGAGGAGAGATGGGAGCTGGCACAGTTCTGGTGTGCCTGAGAGGTTTCTTTGGATTTGCGGGCTTGGCAGATGGTTGAAAGTGAAATCCCTGTGGAGTCAGCAGATGTCAAGCTGTCTCTTTCCTAAACGAAGCTCTTCTTTGGTCTCTCGGAGAATTCCTTACTGGGACACCTCTCCCCGGAAGTCCTCCTGGTTTTGGACTCCTTCCACCGTTACTTTGCATCCTGCAGTCACACTGGCCTCTTTTGTTGGAGGTTCCCTCACCTCTGTGTAGGCCTCAAGATGAAATCTCTCCCCTCCAGCCCACAGCTGGACTGGGAAGCGCCCTGCAGTGTGCCGCAGGGAGAGAGAAGTTCTCAATTAGGGAACAAAGTACTAGCTGTTAAAAAGAAGTATTAGTGAACGTGGGCTCTAGCTGCCTGTGGCACCAACCGATTCATATTGCTAGCCTCCCTTTTGGAAGGTGATTTGACCATATCTATTAAAATTTTAAAAGCGCATAAAATTCAACTCTGCATTGTTACATCTAGCATTCATCCCGCAGACGCACCTAAGTCTGTGCACAAAATTAACTATGCAGGGACATTCACTTTGAATTATCTGTAATAATGAAAACTGAAAACAACCTAAATGTCTCTCACTAGTCTAATGGTTAATTAATTCACGATCATTCATATTACAGGTCATTATGCAGAATAAGGTAGACCTACCTATTTGAATTCTTAGAGAAACTGTGATAAATCTTATATTTAAGGGGGAAAAAAACACACAGTTTCAGGATAGTATGCATGATAAGAAGCCACTTTTGTAGAAATAAGGATACATGTGTATATGAACCTATGTATGTAAAAGCCCACCAAGTCACCAGACTGTTACCAGTGGTGGTCTCTGAGGAACTAGAAGGCAAGAGGCAGGGTGTAAGGGCTGCTGGATTCTCTCTCTACGTTAAGATTTAACCTTTTGTCATTAGAATGCATTTGTGAATTTTTTATGTGACATTTTTAAAGTGGAAAAAAAAAGAAAAAATGCAGCAATACGATTGACCTAAAAATCTTGGGTAGTACTTTTCACTTTGAACAAAAATGTCCTGATGTTCCCAGTTTGGTTGCTATTCCAGCCTTTCTAAATTCCCAACCTTCACTTCTCATCAAATGCTAATTAACCTCTTGGTTTCCCAGAGTCTTGCTGGTATTGAGGTGAACTGTGGGGACTGAGCAGTGGTCTCCTGGGATAGACCAGCACTCCCTCTTGAGGCGGGCATCTGCCTGGGTGCCAAGTCATTGATGTCAGCGATGTAAAAGACTCCAGTGTTCTCCAACAGGGACCTGGAACTCTGTAAGCTCAGCGAGTGATAGCAAATCGAATGCTTAACAGATTTCATCAGGTTTGGGTGGAGCTGAGGCTGCCACCACAGTGGTCACCAGACCAAAGCAAAGGGTTGCCTCTGGCCCTGATTGCTCTCCCTAAATGGGTCAGACAGGTCTGTCCCGATTTGGTACAAACAAACAGTGCCCTCTTCTGCCCAGCAGCAGTACCTCTCCACAGAGCAACAGCCAGGTGGAGTATCTAGAACTTTCATTTGGTCAGGTTGTATCTTGCAAAATGGGCCAGAGAGACTGAAAAAATAAGTTATGAGCCAGAGAGCCATTGGCAGGAAAGCTGTCTCTCTGACTCTGCCCTAAAATCATGTCCCAATTTTACAAGCATCCTATTTTCACCACAGAAAAAGATAAAAAGATTAAATCTCATCTATTAAAATGACCAAAAAAAATTAAGTGATGAAATTTTATATTGCTATGATGAAGAGGAAGTACAATCCTTGGCATGCTAGGGAACAGCGGCTCGAGTTTTCTGAGAAACAATCTGGCAATAAGTTACAATTTTTTCAAATCTCTTATATGTTAGTCCAGTAATCTTATACTTGAGAACATTTCCTAAGAAAACAGCCACAAAGAAAATGAAGTGCTGTATAGAAAGGTGTTTAGAGCACTGTCATATTTCATTATTTTAAGTGTAAAACTGGAAAAACTCACAAGTTGCAAGCAGTAAAGAAATGGTTATGTGACATACAGCATAGCATCTCATTGCTTTACCATAAGGCCATTAAGAACTGTGATTTCAGGGAAAAACATAATACGTGTACTGTGTGTATGACACAGTGGGAAACCGCAGAATACAAAATGATGTTTATACTCTGACTACAGTGCAAGCGCATACCATGGCAAAAGTGTTTAGAGAAACAGAGTTTGGAATTCACTCATATCTATAAAAATGATTAAGTATGAGGCAATAAAGAAGGTAGTAGAGGGAGAGAAAGCAAGACAGAAAAAAAAAACGATTAGCTATAATTTCATGCTTCCATCCTCACTGCCTCTTCTCAAAGCATCATTTTCTGCTTTGGAAGTCAAGGAAATCTACTTTGTTACTTTAACAGTGTGTTAATAGAGAGTATTCACTTATTAACATTTAAGAAAGTAAAACAGCCTTAGAAAGTTATGCCAGATCTCCCCTTCATCTCTTAAAACACATAGCTTCACTTTGGGCTCATATAGACACAAGCTTAAGAAAACCTATGTTGTATACAATCTGTGTGTGTGTATTCATCTTGACTTCTCGCTAAAATTGGAACTGGGATTGTATTTTATATGTTCTCTGTTTCCCACACACTTGGGATAGAACTGAGCTCACAGGGGACACTGAGGTAGTGCCCTGTCCCTCAGCTCCCTGCATGGATCAAAACTGGCTTGGGAGGTTGTAAAGGTTTTAGGAAAATTACTTAACCTCCATGGTACTTTACTTGAGATGCGAGGGTGCCATTCCCAACTTACTACTTTAAAACCCAAAGAAGTTTTTTTAACAGTCTACATTGATATTATATTTATTTTAAAAGAGAAAAAAAATTATTTTTATTTCAATTAAAGTTTAAAAGTTATGGCTCTCTGATGCCATATGCCTTTATTTTGAGTGAATACTATCTCCCAAGTAATTATAGAAAAACAGAGGGGAAGATGGTTTTTTTGTGAGAAGTGAGAAAAAGTCAGAAACGTTTTATGAAGATCCAATTCAGACTTACCTATTTATAACGAAGACTCACTGACTTATATCTCTTATTTCATATAATTTTATTTATCAATAATAGAACTCAATGAAGCAAAGTTCTCCATGTGCATAGGAATTTTTATTAGTTTGTTTTAAGAATTAAATTGCTTTTAGTTAAAGAAAAAGGATCACTCTCTAACTTTCATATTGGGGCAGAAAAAAATTAATCACTATTTAAATAGAAAATTATAGCCAGACCCAGTATTAGTGCAGAAATATAAGCTCTCATATTTATTTTCACAAATATATTCTCTAGAAAAATGAGGAAAATTTAATATAAACATGTCGAACCAAGTTTTTCAAAGTAGGGAATTTTAAATAAAATTGTTTATAGCTATTAAGGCAGAAATCTATGAATAAAATTAATAATAATACCAAGTCAATAAGTTAAACTAGTATCTAAGAGTAATAGGCTTATTTTACTCTAATTTTTATATGTGTTTAATAGAATATTACTAAACCAGAAATGATTATCTTTTATCACTTAGGTTAGAATTAGAGGGTAAATAACCATAATAGTTTAAAATTATAATAATTCAATCCTTTAGGACAAAATTTAAAATATCAATCAAATAAGAAACCTGGTCGGTAAATTTTCTCCTAACAGAGAAAGCAACATGATAGATGGACTTCATAGATTGACCAGCAAAACAAGCAATATAGAGCTGATAGATAAAAAACAAAGTATATTTTTGAATACATATACCAAAAATTATAAATCAAACTCTAAAAAAGTATTATCTCAAATGCTTTTTTCTGGACAATGGTTGACTCTTAAGTCCTTCGGGGTTTGGGATAAACTGAACCATGCCATCTATATAGATGACAATAAAGTACTTATATTTTAATTCTGTATAGTGAGGAACATGCATCCAGCTGATCCCAAAGTAAGTCATTTAGAATCTAATTTATAAAAAGAGGGTATTAAATCCATCTCTGATCCTTCATGAGAGGTTCAGGCCTGATCCTAACTAGCTAATGCTATTTAGAGGAAGCTTCTGCAAAAGCATTAGAAGCTCGGGTTCAATTAGAAGTTCACGAAGCTTAGACAATCATGTCTACTGTCCACAAAGTCAAAGGCTCAGTAAATATCTTTAAATACTACAAACAACCTGTCTCTCCTGCTACTTTTTCTCTGCAAAGTCTTAAGATGCAGAGCAGTGATCAATAGTGAAATAACTGTGACTAAAATTCTACATACTTCCCATAGAAACTACCAGGCTAAGAAAGATACACTTGCAATTTCTCAAGGAGGAAACTGGCATAGATTGTAAATTGAAACCGTAGAAATTAATAAATCAATAATCTGGGAAAGTGCTTTAAATTTTTGAGATAAATTGCACAGATTCCATCCAAATGGGACCATACGTACCAAGGAGTTGATGAGGGTAAACACATTTGTAAAGATTAGAAAACTCCCATCAGAGATATAGTGGCATAAAATCTGCACCTGCTATGTTTAGTGAGTTTTGTGTTTCAATCAACTGTTCCATATGAAAGCACACAACCAGGAGATAATTCGAGAAGGCCTGAATCAGTTGCTGTTGTCTCATCGCATTTTGAAATGAGAACCTCTCTGGTGACCGTCAAAATCTGGGTTCATGTCTTCATTATTATTTTCAAGTAGTGGTGCCTTTGACCCAAAGTTTGCCCTTGTTACTATATCACCAGGATCTCCAACAAGGTTTTAATTTATGGAGGGCTTAAGGAAGCAATAACAAACTTACGATAACATTTGTGTTTCATAAGCTAACTGGAGTCCTCTATATTCCCTGGCCACGGCATTTGCACCTAGTTGTCTTTTCAAACAAGGAACTATCAAAGCAATGCCTGTATTTGTTTAAAACACAACTTTAAAGAGTAGCTTTCATTTTTCGACAGTCCACTGATAGGAAATGAGAAGTGTGTGCCCATGTGTGTGCTTCACTTGCACACACGCACTTCTCAGTAACTAACTAATGGACTTTGACTACCCCCATTCCATCTCACTCCTTCCAATTACACAAACGCATTAGCCAAATTATGAAGACAAGACCGCTCTAGACCAGTAATGTCAAAGATTAAAGTGCAGGTGAAAGACTGTTTTTTACCCAGCTTAAAATATTCACCCTGAAATCGCTAGTGAATAGGAGAGGCTAACAGACATATAATACTTAGCGCTTGCTCTGAATCAAAACAACAATCTGAGGCCTAGTAAAAAAATGAGGAAAGTGGTGGTATTTTTGAGATGAGGAGCTCCCTCGAATTATGCTCTGTAGTCATATGAGATTGGCTCTTTCTGGCAATTGTCGCTCACTGCCATATGCAATTGACTATTCTCCTCCACTTTTTTTCATCTTTCTCCTTCTCTCGCTTCTCTTCTTTCCCTAACTCGGTTCCTCTCTTTATGTTTCCTTTCTCCTCCGCCTTAACACTGACACTGTCAGCCAGGCCTCAAACTGGCTTTTAGTATTCTAGCTGAACTGGCTGGATCAGTCATTTTCCGTCTTTTTCTATCCCAAAACACAGGAGAGATGTAGCAGGCACTCTGATCGGTATTCAAGGCTTCCGTCAGCACCGATTTTAGAAGGTAGAGAAGGGCATGTGAGATTCTTCCAGGAACAGGTAAAGAGTAGAATGAAAACTTCCAGATGTTTCCAGTGAGGTCTGATGAGCACGTCTCCCAGCATCCCCTCCCACCATGTGGGGCATCTCTGCTCTAGAGCGTGCTACCCAGAGTGGTGGTCCACACACCAGCAACACTGCCATCACCTGGGAGCTTGTTGAAAATGCAAGATTTCAGGCCCCAGACCCAGACCCACTGAATCAAAATCTGTATTTTAACTAGATCCTCACACTGAAGTCTGAGAAGCACCGCTCTATCATGATAGGAATAGAGTAAAACACAGCACACCTAATGGTAGAGATTTTATTCAATTATCGCTAACAACATATGTAATAGAATATTATGATCCTGGGAGTAAAGCAGGCTTTTATTTCTAGTACCTAGTAACTGTGAATCTTTAGCAAATTATTTAACCTTCTGGAACCTCAATTAACTCATGTGCAAAATAGAGATAATTCCTACCTTGCAGAGATAATTCATATATAATTCTTAGCACAGTGCCACACACAGAGTAGGTGTGGAATAAATGAATTTTTTAATTTGTTAACATTACTATCAATATTATTGTCATTATTTAATCTAACATAGCTTCATGTTATTAAAAATTATTCAGATCGAGTTAAACAGACATGCTTCTCATCTTCCTAAAGCTTATAACATAAGATGGGCAATAACTATATGGACAATTGAACAACAACAAATAAAAGCAATGTGCTGACAAGTAACACATTTATTCAAATCTGTTTGTGCTGAAATTTTAGTGAGTGTGTGCCAGGGTTTATTAGTCTGACCCACTGATTAAATAGCATTATCTGAGTCATAAACTACAAAATCAGGAAACCACTAAGAGATGATATTAAAACATTCAGCAAATAAAAAAATACATCAAAGAAGAGTCAAAAATTTGGTAACACAGAGGCTTTATCCTGTTAGATAAACTTTTTTTTTTTAGTGTCAACAATAATCTCTAATGGAATTTTTAATGATCTAACACAATCTGAACTGATTAAAATAAATAGAAATTCCTTATAATCTCAAGCCAAACACTTAATTAGATGCACCAAACATAAATGGCATATTTTTTAATCCAGTCCCCAAAGTGTCAGAAAAGGCCTTTACTCTCTGTTAATTGAAAGATAAACAGAGATCTCCAAGAGAACAGAGCCATCTCTTTTTAACAATCCACCCACTATGCAATCATACTATTTATACCTATTCGAGGTAGGAGCCCTTACCATTGTTGAGCCTAAAAATTAGGAGCAGAAATAAAAACTTTTTAAAGTTATTTCAAGCTCTTCTCTATAGTACTTTCCATTCAATTTCCAATTCCCAACATATCTTCCTGTTTAAAAATATAATTTTAATAAAGATTGCTTATATTGCTTTCAGACAATCAAATGTCCTTTGTAGTTACTTTACCAGAAATTAAGAGATAACCATGAGTCTTTCCTTAAATCTGTCCCCTTCCTACTATGTTTGTATTTGTTGAACTTATGTCTAAATAATCAAAACTCATTTCCGGTTAGCTTTTACCAAGACCATTTGTTTTCCCAATAGTTATATTAAAATTACTAACATCATCTACCTCCTTATTAATGTTTGAACAGTAATAAATTTAATTAATTTAGATAATCCAAATAACATTGATTTATAAAAATTAATTTAAATGTATATTAATAAAATAATCACCTGAGGCTTAGAATAGATTTTGGTAGGAATTCAGTTGGAAATTCCTGGTATATGTAATAGAAAAAGGTGAAGA